>NC_137926.1:30590622-30675622 GCF_963457725.1 Sprattus sprattus
GTGCAAATAAACATTTAGTAGCATTTACAAACACTTCTGTTACTGTTTCTTTCTACCCTGATTCTACATATTCACCTATTACTTCACACAGTTTATTTGGACCATAAGCACATGGCATGAGAGAGGCTCTTTAATTGGGCAGATATGGAAAAAGTCAACTTATAAAGAGAGGTTTGTTGAGGCTTGCCTTTTATGTGTGGCAGGCAGGGAAGTATTCTTTGTAGCCATAAGAACAGTTGGTTGATCCTTCTGCTGCTATGGCCTGTGGTGAAATATGGGCCACCTTTCTGTTGCGGGTAATACTTTGAATGTTGAACATTAAGAATGAGGATGATGTGTTACTGTGTCCCTTTCCCTGAGAATCCCAATGTGGCTGTGGTTTCCCTCAAAACATCATGTTTCTGACCGACACCCAGGCATCAAACCCTGGAATCACAGTCATGTTTCACAAAATACAATTTATTGTAATTATTCAGAGAAATATAGAAATTTGAAACAAATGTTAGGTAATAGCCAACTCTGAAACCAAAGCAGGCAGGGCTGTTTTATTAATGTATTTTTCATACCAAGGCAATATGTTTTAACAAGTAACTACGAAGAATCGTTGGACTCTGTAAGTAATCAGTTGTGTATTGTGTGGTTTTTCCTAATCTCATCCTCTTTTCATCTCTGTGTAATTACCATCCATCTAATGATGAAGCTGAAAAAGTCCAGTTCCAATTTCACAAAGACACATCACAGTTTATAATTGTCTGACTTTTATTAATTGCTTAATCTAGTGCAATGTTTGCATGAATGCTCAAGAGCGTGCTTAAATTTGCCTCACATCAATAAGAAGTTAGTTTGTTGTGCCGTCACAGTTTATAGAGCAGCCATATTATTATTCACCTACTCGTTTCTCTAAGGAACAACTTGGCATGAAGAGAACTTGAGATGAATAAGGCTGGGTTAGGGTTAGGGTATGCAATTTGAGCTGCGGCAGTTTGATGAGGTATTTAAAATGGCTGCATCTCATGTTTTAAAGATGGATGCTAAAATGGCAGCAAGAGACTTCATTCTCATAAATGTCTCCCTCCTCTTAGGGCAAGAGCGTGAAACCGAACACGTTCCCAGTGAAAAGGGATAGGAAATCATCTAGGCAGTATATCCTGCTTTGACATAGAGTACATGACGTGTCTTCACAGCGGTGTCAGTGCCCCTGGTATGGGAAAGCTCTCTCCACCCAAGGTGACGCACACTGGTTCTCAGGTCTTGGACTGGGGTAATACCGGGGTAATTGCTGAGTGTGAAGATGCACCCAAAACAGAAGGGGGGGAAGAGGGACATAAAAATGAGGCGGTAATTGCCATTTTGGCCAGTTAATTACTAGTGTTGTGCAACGTGAGCGACTCCTGGCAGGCCTCCTGCTTCTCATGATTGGACAGCCTGGGTAAACAAGTTGCCGTGGTGATGGCGGTCCGATGGGAAATCAGCTGTTGGTCCGAGACACACTGTAAGAGCAGGACGTGCAGGAAGCATGCTCTGTACAAGGCTCAGGGCTGGGATTTAAATGCCTAGGAAATGTGCCGAACACAATCAAGACTGTTTTTAGTCAATATAACATTTCCCTAAAAAACCAGACCAGAGTGAATACTTTTGCAGAGGCACATAATTGGAGAAGGCAGCTGGGCCACTCTTAAGGCAAAACAGTCCAAGAAGACGTGGGAATATTTGCATCACAAGGAAAACAAATAGTTTCTATTCATTTAGAAGTGAGCAGCACACAATGGCCAAACAACGTCTAGCCCCTGAAGGCTTACTTGGCGAGTCTAAGCCGGTGCATTAAGTTGCACAGAGAGAAAGATTTAATGGCCATGGCTTTTTGTTCAGCCAAAACACTCAAAGATCAGAAGTGGGGGGAGAGTGATGCAGTGATCACTGGGTGAAAGGAGGTTCCCATGTGCCTTAAGCTCAGTCCCTGCCTAGAAAAGTGGGAAAGGGGACAGTTGTCTAGGGGCTTGTTTAATTAATGGAACAAATGTGGTGGTATTTTGTCATGCAATAGCAAGTAGTTTCAGTCATCTTCCCAGGTTTATATTGTTACAGCAACGTAATTCTTTCTCATTTTAAAAGGTATGTTTGTTGACCTTCCCTAGCTTTAGTAACATTGTCACTATGTAGTCTGGGCCCCCCCTTCAACAGCATGGAATACATGTTAGCAAGTCAGTAACCTTTTCTCAGTGTGAACTGGGATGTTGTTTGCGTTTGCGAGGTAGCTCACTTGGCTGTTAGTTAGTTAGTTTGCTAGTTTTTGAAAAACAAAAAGTAATGCCTTTAAACTGCTTAACCATTTACTTTTACAAACAGTGAAAAACTTGTCTGCTTACTTGCTCCTTCGGACTGATCCCCCTGTCCAGACTGTCCTGATGTATCTTATTGGTGTCATGAAGAATCTCACTGACTGAACTGTATCTCTTCCCCCTTCAATCCTTAGCAACAATATGGTCATATACTTAATAATAGAAACACAGAAAGAATGTAGCAATGGAGCGTTTATTATCAAACTATGGAATGGGAGAACAATATCCAATTTACCCTGAACACCAATACTTGGATCCCGAGGAGCAGTAAGTAGCATTCTGTGAATGAATATGGTGATTGCACTGTGTAGTTACAATTTGCTCGACAATAAGAGTGTGATGTGGGAGTACACTCTCTGAAGGGGGTCTTTGACATTGTGTCTGACATTTATGGTTTCAAACAGAGCAATAAACCCAAGTAATAACATTCATACACAGGTGATAGAGAAAGACTTGTCAAAGGTAGGTCTGAATGTTTCGACATGCAGCTGAGTAATCAGGCTAGTTATGTAAAATGTATTCACCAAAAGGTCGAGAAATATAACAATTGGTTCATGAATGATTAAAATATCATTTTAGGCCAGCTTTGTAAGCTAATCATTGTCCATATGATATGATCTTAATTTGTCAATTAATGTTTGATCTAAACCTGAAGGCACAACAGGATGTTTTAATATAAAACAATGTCAATTTTGAGGACATACACAGTGTACTTTACTTCTTTCATAACTCTAAACACTTTTTTGTAAGTTACCATTCTCTTTACCAGGGAAATATCTGCAGAGCACAAACTTTACAATAAAGATATCTTGAATAATTAACATTTTGGAGATATAACAGTGCTAACTTTAAAAGTTAGTTAATTTTTTACTTTAAAATATAAATAGAACTTTTATACAATTCATGTTAGCAAAGGTCAAATAAATGGTAGGCTTTTGTAGAGAACTGTGTTGTTGGAATGCAAAGGTCGTCATATTCGCACAAAGAGTTCTATTGACATTGGAGGGGACTGCAAAAATGCACACAGCAGTTTAAGCTCATTTACAGTAGTTTCAACTAGTCTCTTTCAGCAGTTGCTCCATGTTACCTCTCAAAACAAATTTGAAAGCTTCGCTTTCCAAAACGCCTCTCTAATCGCCTCTCTGCCTGTGGTGGAACTGCACAACACAAAGCAGTCGGGTTAAAACTGACAGAATGCTTATAACAAGACCAACCCTCAAGTGCTTTTTCCATTCAAGGAGGAAGAAACCTTCACTGCATTCCTGCATTCAAAACAATGACCTGGAGATATGTGGCTGTGCTTGATGTGTACAAAATGCTGCATACCTTTCTGTCTGGAATGGTGTCCATGACTACAGCAGACTGAGATAGAGACTCTGAGACAGAGACTTTCACTCACCTTCACTTTGATTTGACTTCAGGTATGAGTGCACAAACATGGGTTTGAAATACAAAACAATTGAGACGGATGGTCAGTGAAGTTCATTGACCTCACGTCGATCCGCATCTCTGTTAATAAGTTCACATGTGCTGATTTATTCTTTTGAGTTTAGACGTCCGTGTCCAGGGGAGGCCGCCTGCTCACAGTGGGGGAGAGGGAGTCCTGGCTGTGTGTGGAACTGATGCCTGTATCTGAGTCTGTGTCTATGGCATCGCCCGTCAGGCCTTGTCTGATCTTATCGGCTCCTAGCCCCTGCTGCTCCACACTGCACTTGGCCTGGCTCTTTAGTGGCGAGGGGCCTGGCTGCGGCAAGACTTCCCCCAGGTGCAGTGCACTGAGCTGGGCTGCGAGGAGCTGACACTCCTGGCTCTTGGAGAGCAGGGTGGTGTCGTGACACTGCAGCTCCCTCTCCAGCTCCTGTGTCTGGGAGTAGAGCAAGAGGCCAGACCGCATGCTGTGCTCCAGCTCCACGCGGGTGCTCTTCAGCTCCGGGGCGTCCATTCCGAGATCGGCAGGTAGCGCCGCCGTCGCCCCAAGCGTCTCATCGTCCCCAGGCAGCCAATCACTGCTCTGGAGCTCAACGTCAATATCCTGGGACAGCTTGAAGATGAGCTCCTGGTGCCGTCGCAACTGCTCCTCCAGCTGCTCCACGCTGTCATTTGTGTGCAGGTAGCCCTGCAAGCGCTCCTCACACATCCAATGGCTCTCGCAGCTGTCCGTCAAGCTGAGGTGGGGCGAGTCGCTTAAGGCCCCTGCCCCTGCCCCCACCCCCTCCACCGCCGCCGCCCCCTCCTGCCTCATTAGCCTCTCTGTCTGCTCGATCTGCAGGTCCAGCTCGCGGATGTGCTGCAACTGCTGCCGGAGGGTGTGGTCCTGCGAGATGATGAGCCGCACCATGCCGTCGATCTCCTCCGATCCCTCCTGCCTGCCAGTGGCGGCCGGCTCGCTCTCCCGCCGGATCCGGTCCAGCTTGCGGAAAGCCTTTTTCACCAGGCGCTTCTGTCGCTCTACTGGCAGGGTCTTGGCATACTGAGCTGGGCACTGCTCCCAGCGACGCGCCCTCCCCACGGCAGCGGAGCGCGACCTGGACGACCGCTTCCCAGCTTTGGCCGGAGGGGTGCACTCGCTGGTCTTGACCAGGACGAACTGGATGGAGGGCTTCTCCTCGCCCCAGGCGTTCCAGAGGCGCAGGATGCGGGTGAGGGGTGGCAGCGCCCGCTCAAAGCCCTTCCAGCGCTCCACCAGGCAGAACTCCTTGGGCTCGCCGTGGAGCAGCCGCCGGCTCTCCGGGAGGCTCATGTGGTCGTCCAGGAGCGCTTGGACCATATCGGCGCATGTGGTGTGTTTGGTGACTCCGCACACCGCCTTCTCCTCTTGGCACACGCATACCTGGATCTCCTTGCCTGGGGTCTCCTCTGTCTCCTTCGACCTGGTGAATAGACAATGGCAAACAACTGCTCAGTGACTACTGTGGTCAAATATGGTTCCTACAAGTTTGTTCCCTTTTAGAAAATATATGTAGTAACCCCTTTCAAAAAGTATGGACGGGATCCATTGGAGCTTAAGACATTCTCTCCGCTGCTTCAGTGAACAATGTTCTATGAGATACTATGCTCTCACATCTCTTCATCTGGTCATATGTCATTTGGTCATTTATGTTCCCAGGGGTATGTGTTATATCACCAAGCTCGGCTTAGTGGATCAGCATGTAACAATCACACACATCCTCATTAGCCTCGTCCTGTCAAGGCGCCTCAGATGATGGCTCAATTTGAGCAACGAGCAAAAAAGAAGAAGCACATCAATTAGGGCCTCTATTATATGATCATTCATCTTACTCATAAAATTCTTCATTTACTAATTATTAGACCAGGCTCACGGTGATTCAACAATCTGTCTCTTTTAAAACTCCCTGTCACGGTAAAATGACATACCGTTTTTTAAATATGTTCACACATTTTAGGGAATATTTCCCAACATTATAAATAGAAGCTGAGCTAAATCTATCACCTTTTAATGAAGAGTTACTCACAAGAGGCTTAGACCTAGTCTCCATGATGTTAGGACACAAAAGTGCCAACACTGAATGGAAATTAAGTTTCTGTTAATTGAAGGCAAGATTCTTTGGTCTCATGAAGAAATGAGCTAGTCTCTCAACATGGATACAGAACACACACATACACACACACACACTTTCTCTCTCCTTCTTTTTCACACCACCATAAATCACCACTACAACAGAGGGCTATAGTGAACAGAACACATAACATTGTTGCTACGTGTAGCACAGTCTCCTCACCCCCGGCTGAGTATGGTGAGGCCATTTGGGCCATAAGTCACTGTTGTATGTCTAGTCAAGGTCGGAGAGAGTAAGCTCAGGAGACATCGCAGGCCACTGGTCCTTTGTCTAGAACAAGGAGTGCAAGCTAGAGCAGCACAACACCCGACACAGCACAACCTTGCCAAATCACACAGTTTGGTTGGGTTGGATAGTGTTTACGTATCGTCTGATACTGCTGTATTTTGCCTTTCTGGGGGCAAAGGAACACAAGCTGGGCTTTGTGTGAGCCCTTGATGAGAGACCTCTCAAGAATGCGTATGCGTATGCAGCAATGTGACCGGCAGGTTAATGGTTAGGAGACCCTGAGAGTGGAATTGAGCAAAGGTAAACAACAGAAGTATGCAGGTGGCAAACAGAGACGCACACCTCCAGCATTTACGCACAACGACGTGACGACTTTCAGCCAACTATGGCAGAACTGTGGCTGCCACTTGGGATCTGAGGGAACATCTAGCTTGGTGTGTGTGTGTGTGTGTGTGTGTGTTTGTGTGTGTGTGTGTGTGTGTGTGTGTGTGTGTGTGTGTTTGTGTGTGTGTGTGTGTGTGTGTGTGTGTGTGTGTGTTTGTGTGTGTGTGTGTGTGTGTGTGTGTGTGTGTGTGTGTGTGTGTGTGTGTGCGTGTGTATGTTTGTGGGTGATGATGAATGGGAAAAGGTGCTTGCCTCTTTACTAAAGTACTTGAAGTATAATTCAGTTACCACAATGCTGTCTCCATTTCTGTATCCATGCCCTGTTTACATTAGCACCGCTAACATTCCTCAATAAATATAAACATATTTATTTGACTGCCATATTCATTTGATAAGTTTTATATTCTTCGCATTACAGCCGTGTCTGGTGCTGTCTAACCTGCGAGGGAGTGCTACGTGTGATGTCATTCCCAAAAGCTCATCGAATAAGAGCTCATCCCCGTAGGCGGCTGCCAGACACATATGTTTAGGGCTCACTGGAAGATCACCTCATCGCTCAGGCTCAGAGCTAAAAGCCTTTACCAGCCAAGGTATATCAGTTAGCTGCAGGCAACCGAGGGGGCCCTCTCTTGCATCTCTCTCATTATGTCTCGCGCCGTGTCACCCCCTATTAACTCTTCACACCGTCGGCTCCTTCAGGGCAGCCAGATGAATGAGGTCACGACAGCCATATTCTGTCAACTCCGCGAGAACATGCATGGTCACGCACGTAAATTACCCAAGTGCAGGGATTTGCTCACACCTACTCATACATTTTGACACTTGCAAACATGGACGCTGATAAATATAGTGTACCCACAAAGGTGCACACACACACACACACACACACACACACACACACACACACACACACACACACACACACACACACACACGCACACACACACACACACACTAGGTAGTCTGCTGTAGCCCAAGGGAAACCAACAGAAAGAATAGGGAAGCACCTGTGTTTGTGTTGTGTCACAATCATTGATCACTGGCCACGTCCTGCTCCATATTTCCTGCTACCAAGTTTAGTGCATTGTGACCACATGGAAAATGAAAATCCATCTTCACAGTCATATTGCCCCAGAGGCAGTGCTGGAATGGAAGTAAAAACAGGCTGCCACATCTTTGTACACCTGTGTTTAGCTTCCAACTGTTTGTGTGATTTTTATTCCATCCCTCCTAATTATGAAAACAGTATTTTGTTATTACACTGTCAATGCAGCCTAATCTTTGAACGCGCACAAAGCGAGTGTACTCCAGCATAATCCCAGCATGTATTTATGTGAGTGAGTGAGTGTGTGTGTGTGTGTTTGTATGTTTGTGCGTGTGCGTGTGCGTGTGCGTGTGCGTGTTTGTTTATATGTTTGTGTGTGCGTGTTTGTGTTTGTATGTTTGTGTGTGCATGTGTGTGTGTGTGTGTGCTGTACACATGTAAAAGAGCAGAAATGGCAGCAGGACTTTGGAGGGTGCAGTGAGTCTGAACAGGGTTATTGTTGGGTGGCAGTGACCAGGGAGAACCACAATAGACAACCTGACCCAAGATAAGCACAGAGCACAGGTCGAAGGTCGTAGGTCACATCCTCCCCTGCAGCACACTCCCTATACTAACACAATATGCACCACCAAGCAAGCACAAAGACTTATGGGAAGGCATATTCATTTCACCTTATTTGACATTTCGCCAATTGTCATTAACAATCCTTCAAACATTTTAATTAGCATGAATTACATGCAACTGAGCAGTCAAAGATGATGGTAGACTGGGGAATATTTTAGCCTGATAATTTCCATAGGCCTTTAGAGATACCCAATAAATCTCCATTTATTGACTTTGCAGGACTAGGAAATAACTATATCACTATGAAGGAAAGTGTGAAATCTTGGTGTAAAGAGTCAGCGAATCTTTTTGTGTGTTAGTGTGTTTGTATGTGCTCATGTGTGTGTATGTTTTGCGTAAGACAAAATCCTGAGTGAGCAACTTTGAACTCCAGGTGAACTTGGAAAAGTGGGAGAGAGGGTAATGTACTGTAAGAAGCCCAGTCGAAGGAAGGAGCTGTACGCACTAATGAGACTCAGGCAATATAACTACAGCAGCAGCCTCTGTTCTGGCTAACAGCCCACAGCGTCTACATGCTGCCCTACGTCCACACAACTCGCCCAGCACTGAGATGCTCTGAACCCACACCCTCTTTCACCTCACAGGCCACTGTGGGAGTCCACCCTCTTTGTGCTGTTATGTGCACCATACTTTCATGGAAATGTGTCATGCTAGGCATAACACGACACCAAACACGGTCACCTGCATGTGATTTATTTGAACATGTCACTACATGTGGGAGAGCTCCCATGTTCACTCCCTCTACATGTCACATTCGATTGCTGTATGCCTGCTCAAATACACTCTCAGAGTTTACACTCAGATTTCATGAAAACTATGAGTACTAGATCTGGATACTTTAGCACATAGTTTATGCTTCTGGTTGCTCTTACCAAGAAGTTATCTCTGTACCTAATTCCTGCTTCAAACAGCTTGTTTCCCTCTGGAATACAAAGGCAGTGACATCAACACCACAAAACAGGGATTTCCTGAGTCTTATCTGAAGAGGATGCAGGATTTTGATGAGAAAAACATAACTTTTTTTTCCAAGAGGTCCGTTATCTTCTGGGAAACTGCCCTGATAGGCATCTTCATAAAGACAAAACACAAACTCTTTCCCTTTACCAGCACTCTGAGGAGTTTACACAGGAATAGTGTTCAAACAACAATGTCATTTTGATTATTTTTATGCTAAAGTTATCACAATCACTGTTTCCCAATGATAATTGCATGAGTCAACACTAATTTAAAAAATGTAAACTGTTCTTGAGACCAAATCCAGTTTTACTCAAGACAAAAAAACTTGTTTTAGTAACAAAACATAACAACACAAGATATCTGAACAAGATAATGCTGTTAGCTTTTTCCAAACTTTAAATTCCCTCCATTCTTACAAAATTGATGCATTGACATGTTGACTGGCGAAACCATTTCTTATGGATAATTGTTCCAATGGAAGGGTTCTTATCTTTATATTCACCAGAACTCAATGGCCAGACGTGTCTTTGAACTGAACCACGCTAGTACTGTACATTTGACAATTCCTTCTGTGAATACAAATGTAGAGAAAACTGACTGTGTTTATTACCACTAACTTATCCCAAGATGTTGTTAGAGGCCCTTTAATGTGGGCCAGCCACAGAGTCAACTAAACTATCTGTCTTCTCCTCTGACGCCACCCTTTTCCATTCAGTATTGTGTGCTCAAACAAGCTACAGCACTTTAATGGTTTGAAATCACAGATATTAATTAGTTCTCTCTGATTATGATAGATCACATGTGGAACACTGTACACGGTTCAAAAGCATACCAGCAGATATGATAAAACAATCTAGAGCAAGTAGGAGACTGTCTCCCAAAAACATATCTGAGACTAAAAAGGGTTGAAGAGAAACTGCCTTTGATATGCCTTCAGATCCTAGCACAATAATTACAGTTGGCTTCGGCTGTAAAAGGTAATTATGTTGCAACTTGAAAAATAACACAAGACTATTTGCCATTACCAAAGATGTGGAGATGGGAGGTTCATTCACTTCAAATATTGATTTCCCCTGCAAACAACACAGTCTCATTTTGTTACCGAAAAATAGTATAAAAGCTGAACATGACAACAACATGACTAGAATAGAAAAGTGCGGTAACAAACATTGTTTTCTATCATATCCACTTTTCTTCATAGCAGTACCATGCATGGCTATTTTAGTTTCTATTCACAAGCTTTCGCAAGCTATATATATATACGTTGGAATAATATATGACCAACAATACACCCCCAGAGTTCACTTGACAGAGCCGCTCTGAACTTGTGAACACTGTTTTAATTACAGACCATCATTCAGTTGTGAAACACAAACACATTCACATACTCAGACCAACACTGCCAGGAGCATACTCATCTCTGACACCCTCAAAAATCCCACTGCGGTTCTCATGGAGCCATGAAACATCAAAACTAGATCCAAGCCACTTAGGAAGGCAGGGACGTTGATTGCACCTGAGACGATGACAGGCTCCCTCTTAACCTAAACCCAGACAGAGCTCCATCTTAAAAGAAATCAGGCAGTAATTACAGGCTTTGTGCTATGCAAAACAAGTAGGTCAGCTTTCATTAGGGAAAATACTAAATGTGCTTTTGGCATACAAGGATATATGATCCTTAGTCTAATGTTTCACGGGGGTAACAATTTACCTGTTCATCCTGACAATTAACAACCCCCCACATGCACAACTTCAGCCGTGAACAACAAGGTATTCAATCCCTTCAAGGAGAAGTCTATTGACAAGTGTTTGGGCAGGGATATGACCTATTGTTGTGTACTATGTGAATCTATAAAGTTATTGTTTCTCTCTACGCGCTTCTAAAGAATGCACGCACACACATACACACTCTCAGACACACACACACATTCACGGAAATACTGTAATTATATTAACTACATGGCAGATAGCCTTCCTTTACACTACATGGTACCAGTAACATGATACTCAGCTACCATCACTACCAATTTTCCTTAAGCTACTAAAAAAGTATTCAAAAGTCTGTCGTTACCACTTCTAATTTGTTAACTAGAGTTTAGTTCGAGAAATAAACCACGATTCCCCTATTCCCAAATCATCATTAGTTTACATTAGCTGGGAAGATGAAGAGTTCTTGTATCCAAAACACGCATAGTTAAATTTGGACTATATCTTCCTTCACAAAAACGAAGACAACACATACACTAAATGTATACAATTATTTTAAGTGAATGTTAAACAGCGACATTTAAGTGGACGTTATAATATTTACAACTTAGCTAAACATTTTATTTGAAAGACGACGAAGTACCTGTTTTTCAATCGCGCTTTTAGAAAATTCCTTCCAAACGGAGCCATTGCAAAACTCTGCTGTCGAGGTCCAAGGAAATTAAGTTTGTTGCATGGCGAAAAATCTGTCCAGTGACCTCAACTTTCCTCAGTGTTACAATGAGCAACTGAGAAAAAGTTGAAGAACTCCTCAACTTGCTGTAGGGAACTTGCAAAGCGCACTTTTCGGGAGGGCCGTCCCACTTCGGTAGTGCCGATTTCAGCGCAGGGCAGAATGACTTACATCAGAGGCACTGCGGGCTACCTATAACCTGCCGGTTGATTTGAGCTGTTCGACTGTCATGAAGCCTGAAAAGACTTTTAAACAAAGGACAATTCCAAAATAAACTTGTATTGTTTCGTTCACGACGATAATGCAGTTATATGTAGCAACACGTTTGCTTAAATAACATGCGGTAGGTAGCTATTACGCCTACAGCTATGAATAGCTGTAGAAAAGTTTTCAAATGTGGCCTGAATTACTGCACATTTGTGACTCCTAATGTTTACTTAAGTCTTTCCACAAGACCTGGATATTGGTGTTTAGGCGGAGAGTCCTCTGTTACCCACAAATAGTTTAATGTCTTCACTAAAACATATTTTAGGTTAATTATGGTAACTATGGTTTGAGTACATAGGGCGAGTTGCCATTTATTTGGTCTGTCTCTTGCACTAGTTGAGATGACGGAGCTGCTCACGAGCGACGTCCAGCGGGCATGCCCGTGCACCACGTTGAAGTTGTCCCTGAACCCTTTTTCGTTTCCCCGCCCCTGAAGTCATTGATGACACAACGGTCCACATCCTCATTATTGAAAAGTGAAGATAAAATCTTATTTTTTCTGGATTCTGTATTTATGATTTGAGTCTTCTTTGTGTTGAAAATTGCCACTGATAATTTAATTGTTTGAGAGTTTTGTAATGACTTGGTGTGAAGTAAGTTTGATTAAAAGGTAGCAAGCAACAGAGACCTGCTTAGTGGTCACATGTCTTTTCCCCACATTATTCTGATATTTGTTTCAAAATTTCCAGATTCCATGTTTGATACAGAAATACTCTTGCCCTCACCATTAGTCACACGTCTTGTTTATGGAGTCCTATCCTTTCAGACACCTTAGTTCCACTATAACCCCCCAACACTTTAATCACACCCCTACTCACACACACACACACGCACACCCACATTCACACGCACACGCACACGCACACGCACACGCACACGCACACGCACACACACACACACACACACACACACACACACACACACACACACACACACACACACACGCATTTCAAGTCCTTCAGACACCCAATCAGAAGAAGCCAGTTGAGCAGCAACATCAGAATAGGCAAACACAAGTGTCTGTGCGGATGAAAGTTATTAAAGTGTGGACGTCAGCTTGATGAGGAGTGGACCTGTGACGCAAGGATGATGTCTGATGTCACCATGACACAGCAGAGGGCACGGAGAGCAACAAAGAGAGAGATGGAGGCTAGGAGAGATGGAGGGAGAGAGGCTGATGGATAGAGAGTGAGAGAGAGAGAGAGAGAGAGAGAGAGAGAGAGAGAGCGAGAGAGAGAGAGAGAGTTAGGGAAGGGAGGGGTGAGGAGTGGTGAAGCTGCCCCCGGAGATCCTGCAGGCTCATATATACTGGGTGGAATGGAACCCTGAGCACCACTCTCCACCCCTGCACTGGCAAAGAAGGCAAGGGAGCGCACTGGATAGAGGACTCACAAGGAGACAGAACAGCCTCAGCGTCTCTCTTTCTTTCTTTCTTTCTTTTCCTACCCCTCTCTTGCTCAACCTGTCTCTCTCTCTCAACAACTTTTGTTGACGTCTTAACCTATGGACTTGGGCCCAGCCTAGTTGTTTGAGAATTGTTGGATGGTCCTCAAGATGCGGATGCATATAGTGTTTGCAGTTCTCCTGGTGTTTGTGAGCCATGCTCTGTGTTCAGGTAAGCATGGCCATCTTTAAGATGGATTTAAATGAAGGCATGAGATGAGAGAAGTCGATAACGTGTCAGCTCAATTACTAATGCGAGTTATTGGGACAGCATATTGGAATGGATATGTGTATTTTCATCTCTACTTTTTAAGTGTAATGACATTTTCAGTCTAGCAAAATGAAAAATTATATTGCCTTATTAAATGAAATACAAAGTATCAATTAAATAATTTCAATGAATTCAATGGGAACCACAAATCACATAGGTGGGAGGGCTTAGATAAGAAGCTACAAATGTTATCGATATTATCTCCAGTGTAACTATTAGATATACTTGCAATGAAAGAACCTTTCACAGCACCTGTTTACAGACTACAGTTTATGAACTAACACTGTTCCAGACGCCTGATAATTCGAGATTGGTCAAACAATCAGTTAAGTTTCAAAGCTACATAGGGATTTGTCTACTACAAAATTACTTTGCCATTATTACGCATCTGTTTATTTGTTTTGCATTAAAACAATGCTTTGGAAATATTTCACGTAATTGCACTCCAAATTTCACTTGAGATACATTAACATTACATTGTAGCTGGGTTTCCATCCAACTTTTACATACGCTTGAAATTCGCATAAAATCTTCTAAATCAAATAATACATCGATTTGCTAGAGGGGGGTAGATTAGCTACCTATTTGCAAATATTTGTATCGTATGATGCGATCAAGGTTAATGGCAACGGGTTTATTCGCATCAAATCGCATTTGGTGAGATTTTATGACGTGTTTCCGTTCAAGTTGCTCTGACAGCATCACGTTTTGAACCCACAATTGTTCACAACTCTGCACTTGATTAGGAGAGTTAACACAGACACATAACAAAGATGAATCGTGCACAGACTCGCACTGATGAATGCGCTTAAACATGCGAATGAGTGAGATGTCCCGATACTGATATGAAGATGAAAATACTAAAGCTTAGCATATCACATTTTTGATTAATTTATTTCTCGACACATTCTATGTATGTTGTTGTTTTTGGTGTAGAAGATTAGGTCTTCTGTATTTCAACAGATGTTGACCAGGAGAAGCGGACGATAGAAGAGGAGTTGTTGAGCAGTCTCTTTACTTCAAAGGTACTGTGATGTTTTATTTTTGCACCTGCCGTGTCCCCTTGTAGTGTGCAGAGTACAAAGGCATCACTGGCACTCCGACGTGTGTCGAGCGCTTTCATAAAGACTGAATATAGATTTGCCCTTTGGCTTCAGTGTACACAATATAAGAATCAACTGCTCGCTATAGTCATAGTTGAATAGAACGTCATGGATAGCTCTTTTAATTAGATTAGTCAATCTTAATAGAAATGTCAAATAACAAAGTTTGTAAATGTCTTTTTAATTGGATCACTACATTTCTAACATGATTTATTATATAAATATTGAACACAATTAACGTGATTAATGACAGATTTGTATTAAACCACACCTATTTTCAACCTCTGTGACAGAATAAAGGGAATCAGAGAGTGAACTACGCTCCTTACTTAAGAATGTATTACCAGAGCAAATGTGTTTAATATGACAGTCAAACGTCCTACTCTTTCTCTTTCTCGCTTACATTATGATAAATGACTAGAAATGTAGGCAAGTCACCGAGCCACCAGCAAGACCAATAAGTGAAGAGATTAACAGCTCTGGCCCCTCAGATACCTCAGACAGCAATCTTAATGAAGCTGCATAAGCGTGATACCTAAGGCTTAGAGACTTGATATAACAACAGGCATAGGTATGAACTGAGAAACTGACAGTTAATGTTTCCCTAAGAACAATAATTTGGCCTGAAGGACAGTAATTGCCTTGAATTTGTAATAATTGCCAATAATGGCATTTTTAGAATATTATGAGCAAATGAGTCTTGGGACTATGGGAAGCGGTGCTTTCTGTGTATATTTGAAAGCATTTTCTCATTCATTTGCACTTCATTATTTATCCACTGTTTACTCTGGTTGGTGGAACGCCAGCTGGCAGCTGAAATGAAACAAATGTCTCTTGACACTGGCACCAGCCATGGGCAGCTATTTGGCGAAAGCTGGTGAAATCCAAGTGCCGGGGCTGCCACGAGTCGCAGGCTCATCCCTGCTGTCTCCCGCTGCCATGGACAAAGAACAAAGTCATCATGAGCTCCATTACTGCAGCTGACAGCAGCAGGAGCAGAGGGAATATGAACTACAAGAATATCTCTCCCACACCCTCACGAGAGAAAAGACCCATACAGAGGTGCTCTCTACCACAGAGCCCAGGCTGATTAATCAGTGATGGGACAGACACTTGTAATGATGCGATGTAAAATGTTATGCTCTTTGCTCCTGTACGCTCCGTTAAATTGGCTGGAGGGAAATGTTAGGTGCTGTGCTGTAATTGGGCGCTGGGGGGACACGGCTCTTTAAATGCCAGAGGTGCAACTGTGCAGCCAGCTTCTGTCAGCGGTCACTCCAGGGAGCCATTTGATTGCCTCCGCAGGCAGGACCATTTTACACAGTGGCATTTCCTTGTCCATTGTCCCTTCCCTCTGTTCTCTCTCTCCGACTGAGTTTTTCCTCATCAAAGATCAAGCCGTTTATCACTCTCACCAACTGACAGCTTTATGATTCAGGGTTGAGGAAAAGCTGTTGCTTGATGTCTTAAAAAACACGTTCCTTGGGAGAAAAAAGAGAGGTGGAGAGATCCGGAAAGACTGGTTTTCCTGCTCTGTGTTAACCTACACAGTGAGGAGAGAACATCCTAATGTCCTGGGTTTCTCAGACTCATCCATACTTTCCCAGCTAATGTGCTAAGTCAGATCCCTCCACAGCAGGCTAGACTGTCAGGAGGCAATAAAACGTTATTAGAGTGGAGAATAAAAACAATTAAAGAGTAACAAAATGGAGATGAATCAACACCACTGCTTTGTTGAGATCATTTCAGCTTTGAAACCCTAAAAACTTCTCTAAAATGAGATGGTTGAAATAAAGAGGAAGTTAATGAGTTCATGACCAGTTCTGTCTCAAAAAGGAGCCTTGATATACCTGTAGTGTGCAGCCACCTCTGCCAGGCAGATAGTCCACTGATGTGTCAGGGCTCTGATAGAGACTGAAGTCTCTCCTCTCTGTCCCTGCGCTTGAAGCAGAGCAAACACAGCGCCGTCTTGTGGCGGCTGACGCTTCTGAAGGTGTGTGCCACACTGGACAGTCTGGATGAGGCGTGGCAGCCAGAGAGCGAGACCCCACCAGAGGAGGAGGAGGAGTACTTCAGGTTCCGCCTACCACCTGTCAGCCAATCAGCGGAGGAGCTCTACGACCTCCGGAACCTCTGTAGAGTACTGCAGCCCAGAGAGGTGAGTGATTACACATGAACGCGCGCTCACGCACGCAGGCACCCACGCAGGCACACAGGCACGCAGGCACGCAGGCACACAGGCACGCACGCACGCACGCACACACGCACACACACACACACACACACACACACACACACACACACTCTCACTCACACACACACACACACACACACACACTCACTCTCTCTCTCTCGCTCTCACTTTTACTCACTCACAGACACAAACACAAACACAAACACACACACACACGCACGCATGCACACACACACTTGCACATGCACACAAGTATGATTGCTTATCATCACACAAAAGTACAGACACCTATATGCAACACATACTCTTACAGACACACATACATATACACTTATGTGTATTGTATCCACAGCGAATAGAAGAGACCTAGCAAAAGCATACATTCAAACTAAATTTAGTTACATATACTATATATACATATACTTTATAACTATTCACTTGCATACAAAACACACACACACACATATTTACACACAAACACACACTGACACATTTAGATACCTGCATAAGACTTTGCATAAGGCTTATTTTACAAGAGTTGTCTTTATGCACACCATCCTAGATGTAATACTTGAACACCAGTTTTCTCGGTTATTTATCATTTTGATGCATGGGCCTCTCTAACACACCCGTCAGTGACACTGACACATAGCTAATTGCAGCTTGGGGCCGGGCACAGAGCAGAAGCCAGAGATCTGCCGTGCACCACCCAGTTAATCATACTCATGGCGCGAGGATATCCCTTGCAGTAGGCCTCTGAGGAGAGGAGATGTTTACAGACGGCCATGTTTCTGTCCCAGGTCCAAGATGTGGAGGACTACCTGGACTTGGACCAAAACAGCGACAACCCGCTGAAGAGGAAATCCCCTTACATCCTGAAAAGACAACTGCACACCAGCAAGCAGGCGCGGAGGCCCTACATCCTCAAGCGAAGTAGCTTATTTTACTGACACCCCCTGAAAACACTCTTGTGCTAAAGAAGAGACATTTTACATTCTGTGAATATGTGCCTGTGCTTAATGTAATAACATCAGCAATGGTTTTTCAGTTCCTCATCCTATTTGGTTTGTGTACTTTATCCATGAAGGCCCTTCAGTGTGTTCTAAGATGAACCTTGTCTTTTTCTCGTTCTCATAACAGGCTATGTACATAAACAATAAAAACTATAAGGCAAGAATGGTATGGATGTATCAATATGAATATATTTGTCCATTGTATGTATATTTATTTTTCTTGTCAATGTAATAAAAAAGATACAAGATTTCAAATATTTGACATTTTGTCACTGAAATGTATAAAAATACTTGTGGAATTTGAACATACCAAAATACTATGTGTGCACTAGTGATGAGAACTAGAGGTCGAAGTGTGGAAGTGTATTCGGGGCAGATTTGGAAAGTGAAGTTGTTCCGAGGGAGGTGAACTACTTTCACAACTGGCGATGTACATCTTCATGAGGTGAGTTCACAGCTCATCAGATACGAGAGGGACCAGAGAGATTCGTACCACTTCAGCAAGGCAGAGATATTCAGTGTTAGCGGTGTGGTACAAGGTGTGCCAAAACAAAACAGAATGAGACAATATGTTTCACCTTGGTGGTCATGTGAGGTTGTATGTAGTATCACAGTAAAACTAAGTAGATGATTGTGGACTTTAGGAGACGGCAGGGGGTGGAGCATACACCCCTTCACATCAATGGATCTGAAGTGGAAAAGGTCAGCTGCTTCAAGTTCCTCGGGGTAAACATCAGCAATGATCTCACCTGGTCTGCCCACACTGATAAGGTGGTCAAAGCTGCCCGGAAACGCCTCTTCTTCCTGAGGAGACTCAGGAAG
This sequence comes from Sprattus sprattus, assembly GCF_963457725.1. Lineage (NCBI taxonomy): Eukaryota > Metazoa > Chordata > Actinopteri > Clupeiformes > Clupeidae > Sprattus > Sprattus sprattus. The sequence continues at coordinate 30,609,331 of NC_137926.1, forward strand.
TTTGGCATGAATCCAGACATCCTCAGCAACTTCTATAGATACACTATAGAAAGCATCTTGACTGGTAGCATCTCAGTGTGGTTTGGGAGCTGCACAGCCATGGACCGTAAGGCCCTACGCAGTGTGGTCAGATCCGCTGAGTTCATCATCGGAAGGAAACTCCCTTCCCTTCAGGACATCTACCTCACAAGATGCCTCCGAAGAGCTGGCAGGATCCTAAAAGACTGTCACCACCCATCCTTCAGACTGTTCACCCTGCTGCCTTCTGGTAGAAGGTTCCGAAGTATCCAGTCTCGCACCCGCAGACTGGAGAACAGTTTCTACCCTAAGGCCATCAGACTCCTAAATGAACAATAATGCACTCTCATCACTTTACACTCGCTCACTTTCACTGCTGTTTGCACTACATTTGCAATATTGCACCACCCACACACTTGAAGTGTCTTTGTCTCTGTGTTCAGGTTATTATGTGTATAATATGTTCAGTATTGCAAAAAGTATCATTTAGGTATGTTTTTCTGTTTAGTATCTGTTTAGTATGTGTATTTATGTTTAGTATCTATATTGTATATTTATTGTTTATCTAGTAGGTCTACTACTCTGTCTTTTCATATGTTTATCTAATGTTCAGTACTTATTGTTAAGTATGTTATGTTATATCATGTTGGAGTACTTATATGTTTATATGTTTATATGTTATATCTTGTTATGTTATGGTAGTGTGGTATGGTGTCCTGTCATAAGAATTTCAGTGCCCAGTCCAACTCTGTTGTTCTGTGTATCTGACAATAAAAGACTTGACTTGACTTGACCCACAGACAGCCACCAGAGTGCGCCACAGGAACAGTCAAATTCTCTCAGTGTGGCTGATTGGCAGCATTTCTGCCCACTAAACAGACTAGTATGTATAGTTTGTACAGATCTACAGAGAAATGCATGACAAACTTAAAAAAACACAAACACCTGAACATTGCTGTGAAGTTTGTGCGTCACCAATGACATGTATGTTATCTTATACTGAACATTTTAAATTATGAAGAAAAGAATCCATGCTTTCAAAGGAAATGAAACAGTTTGCAGTGTAGACTATCAGCCTATGTGCTGCCTCATTCTAATATGGTGAACATTATTAGTAAGATACATTACACCTCAATTTCCCCCGGGATTAATAAAGTATCCATCTATCTATCTATCTATATGCATACCATGTGAGCCTCATCATTAAAACGTTCTAATTAGTTCTAAAAATGAATGCAATGTTTTGTATTAAAACATAAACTTTGAATTCTCTGAGTTACTTTACCAAGCACCATTCCGGGTGCATTTCATCAGTCCCAGCAGGGATGGCACCACCAGAGCGCAGCATTGCTTCACTACTTCAGAGAAGCCCAACCCATGTGAGGTGGGTGGTTTTGATGTGTCTGGAAACCCTTCCGTGGTGCTGAGAAACACTCACACCTACGCATGAGTTTAATCTCCTTATTCAGCACACAAGCTTGTGCTTCTGACAGGTTGAGTCTGGTGGGAGATAGATGTGTGGCCTAGCAGAGGGCAGTTTTATCTACAGAGGTGAAATGTCTTGCGAAAATATGCAAATGTATTATGCATCAAAGTTGTGTTGATGTGATGCCATCCATTTATGAAACATATACAGGCTGTGCAGTGAGCTTATGGAATAAAATGGAAGAAGGTTTACTTTGTGGTTGAGATGCTGTGGAAGAGCCTAATACACTTTTGTGTTTAAAAGAGGTTAAACATAGTTACTGAATTTGTTAATGGAAGCTTGGATACATCTTTTTCACTGAACACTGCACCAGTGGTTGGGGGCCTGAGTCCAATGACTAGTCCCTTTGATTGGGTAAACAATAATTAGCAAACAGTTTAATAAGAGTTAAGTAAATGCCACATTATTTATTCATACATGGTTTTCCAATACTCAGCACTTACAAATACCCACAAAGTGAAATCCAGCCTAGCAGTTTCAGGTTGTCTCAAAACTCACTAAAATGCATATGTTAATGTTTTAGTATGTTTTTCACCATAGACTTATAATGGTCCACATCTGTTGAAAAAGGGTGCTTGAAGTATGTCTGGCAAAGCAGTAATAACAAATTCAGATGTCATAAGTGAAAGTAAAGTGTGGGAAGGATTCATGAGGTGTAAACATACTGGGTGTGTATGTCGAACCCCCAAATACACATAATCCATGGTGAAAAAACACATCCAATCAAACCGTCTGGGAGAAATAGTGGCTTGTGGGTTGACTAGCTGCTGTCGCCCTCATCTATAGTTGCAACGATAGCAAGACATAATTAATTTGTCCTCTCTCAGGCTCTAAGCGGCTTCGATTGAGTTCAAATTGGAATGGTTTCGAATTGCGTTAAGGAGTGACAGTTGAGCCTCACTGCAGGGCACTGGAGCATCGCTGGCCTCGCACTAAATGAAAACCATCGCCTCCATCTGCATGGGGCAGTGCATTTCGCTAACGCCAGTCAGATGAGGATAATTGCTTGTGAAGGACTGAGATTACTTCCCTTTGTGCGAAATCTGCTCGTGTGAATTGGCGGATCGGTCTAACAAGCATGACCTTGTTCAGTGGTGGTGGAGTAAACAATTAGGCTCCCTGCATACGGGCGGTGTCTCCGCACACGCTGACAGCACGGAGGGATGGGGGTCTGCGTGCCGGCGACGAGGATGAGGTGTAGAAACTGCTTGGTGCCGCTATCTCTTATCTACCCATCTCGCCGGGTCTCACACAGCATGCCTTCTCTCTGACAGACTGGAATTAGACAGAGAGAGAGATAGAGAGAGAGAGTAAGATAGATAGAGAGAGATGCCACCCAATTGTGACAAACCATTCAAACTTGCCTTGAGATAGGAACATTTATTTAACAAACGTGGCCGCCAGTGGAATGACATGGCATTTTTTTTTCACAAAAAATTAGGCCAAGGAGGTGTAAGAAATAAAAATGAAAAAAAACATCCGACAGGGAATGGGCTCTCTTGCTCTCTTTCTCAGTGGCAAAATTCTTGTGACAGTTGTCAGGCCCCACATGCCTGCCAGGGAGACCATATACATTTACACTTCATTAAAGGCACCCAGTGCAACTTTCGAGGCTTAAAAATAAACATTCAATTTCTAGTCTTTTTTACACGTAGTGAGTTTCAATAACTCCATACCATTACATACCGACATTCAAGCAGCAAAGATGAGACGTCGTTGTGTGGTGAGAACTGATAGAAAATCGATAACAACAACAATCGCCGCCATTTTCTTTATTTTTTGTAACCTACAATAAATAAAGCAGGCTTCCAGTCAATGGAAAAATGGCTTCTCCCCACCAGCGATTGTTGTTATTTACGATTTTCTATCAGTTCTCACCACACAACGACGTCTCATCTTTGCTCCTTGAATGTCGATATGTAATGGTATGGAGTTATTGAAACTTACTACGTGTAAAAAAGACTAGAAATTGAATGTTTATTTTTCATTGAATGTTTACATAAAGTTGCACTGGGTGCCTTTAAGGCTTCGAACACACACTATCGCGCCATTTACACACCCAAAACAACCAGAGCATCACCCAAAGTCCACCGACATGTCAACACTGTGGCACAGATGTGGGGAGAAGCCATTTCAACAGAGTTGCAGCTGCTTGTAGATCGCTGATACCCCCCCCCCCCTTCCCCCTCTCACTCCTTAACCCTACTGCTCCCTGGAGACACACACACACACACACACAAACACACACACACACACACACACACACACACACACACACACACACACACACACACACACACACAAATTGCCAATATAAAGACAGGAGGAGAAGATAGTGGTAATTGTTGTAAGGGAGGAGAGGCAGGACTTGTCCCAGAGGAATGACTTAAGGAAGCTGATTGTGTCATTTCGCCTACCGTAATTGAAATCACACACACACACACATACACAAACATTTATGCTCTGTCTCTCACTCTCTCTTACAAACACACACACACACCGACACACACACACATACACACACACATACACACACACACACACACACACACACACACACACACACACACACACACACACACACACACACACACACACACACACACACACACACACACACACACACACACACACACACACAGGGACACTCATGCACACACACATTAAGACCCTGTGCAGTTATGGCATGTCCTTCAGGAAGCTTGAGAAACTGGAGGATGCCAGACGGGTTGTTCTTTCCAGTGATCTGTTCTATCTCTTTTTCTCTTTCTCTCTCCTTCCCTCCCTTCTTCCTTCTCTGCCCTCTTTGCGGTCAGGCGTTTTTCAAAGAAGCACCAAGGGAAATGAGTTATCTTTGCTCTCCAAGCAGGGAAACCCTGGCATTAATCTTTAATTAAGGGCGTTACAATGGAGAGGGACGCTACAGCAATTGGGGGGAGGGAGAGAGCGTGAGGAATATGTGAGGAAGCTTGTCAGCAAGGCAGACGGGGTGAGAATAGCGCATTAGACGGAGCTCATCAGGGCCCTAATCACAGAGCTGGCACCACTGATCCAGCCAACCGCCGGAGGATCTCTGGGCCTTAAGCTGGTGGAGCCCACGCCAAGCCTGGGGCGCTTACACACACTCAAGAGAGCAGCTCTCCTCAGCACTGAAACCATGCAGCCAGCAGGGCCATTAGGCAAACACATTAGCCAGTCAAAGAGAAGGGAATCAGAACCATTATTTTTATGTGCTTTACATTATTGTTTTTTACATGATATTCATGTGTTTCTTATACATTGTTTAGTATCTTATAGTCATGCATGCTTCATAAATAGAAGTAGGTTCATATAGGAACATTGTTGTGTCCATGTCCATCTTATAGTGGTCGTTGGACTTTGTGATGCTTAAGTTTGAGCAGGGTCAGAGTGCCACTGTTCCTTTGTGTTCTCTGTGTCACTAGACATCTGTTCCAAATAAACAAGAGCCTTGATTAACGTAGCATGGTGACGTCTACCTCTCAGTGGTCAGTCACATATACCTACTCTATCTAAGGCTGGGCCAACTGATTAGCACCCTCTCTTGTCAGCTAAGAAGGATACTCAGACTTTCTCTGGTCTAATCAAAGACTTGGTTGAAACCTTCTTCTCTCTCTTGATGCGCATCATTGTAAATTAAACCTTGTTCCTGATTTTTCAACCATTGCCTTCCATTAATCTATGGAATTAAAAATGATCATCACTAGAATTATAGGTAAGTCATTCAATTTAATTCAGTTTTATTTAGACAGTTAATTGGTCCCATCTACAGTACCTCTGGCCAACCAGAAGAGGTACAGAAAGAGAAGGCAGGGAAACAGGAAAGAGTGTAGAGAAGACCAGATCATCAGTCATATAACATACCACACCCACACTATGCTGTACTTCACTGTTATGCCCACATTATTTAAGCTGCTTGGGAAATTAAGCAGCACTCTGGTCTTCACAGAAAATGTTCCACATTCTCCGACTCGTCTAGTAATTAGCAGACAGCTTGTTGAATGCCGACATTTCCAAGTCGATCTGGCATGAAAACATGTTTCGCAGTTCCTCCAGAAGGCAGCAAACACGGAAAACAAGGTCCTAGTGTGTTCATGAGGATTTGGCTGTTTAAACAAAAACAAAGACAGACCAAAACAATACACAACAACGGGAATGTTTCGTGCCATTGGTTTAAAAGTGGTTTGGCACAGCATGACGTTTTCAAACTTACACCGCATACAAGGTATCTTTTCCCTTTTCTGCCCTTAACCATTTAGCCCAGCTTTGCAGACAGAGGCTGTCAGAAGAGGTGTGTTCTCCGCAGAGGCACATGTCATCAGGATGTAGTTAATGCTCATGAAATGTTAATTGTCTGGAGCCCAAGAGGCAGAGTGAGTGCAGAAGCCCTCCAATGCGTTCCAGAGGGAAACAGGGTAAGAAAGTGGAAGAGAGAAAGAGAGAGATAGATAGACAGAGAGGAAAAGAGAGAAGGAGAGAGAAAGGTAGGCTAAATGGGACTAATTAAGATGGAGGCAGCTCCGGCTCTAGCTCCTCTCCCCCTGGCAGAGTCAGTGACAGAGCCACCCCAGATGCAGATGTAGATCTATAGCGCAGCGCTCCTCTGTGATGAAGGGAGATTAGGGCCCCGTCACCGGAGGGCCACTGGTCACAGGGAGGGTGCCAGGAGACACACACACTTCTGCCTGCTCTAAATCAGGGCCTCATAATCATGCAGGGAAGGGTTTTGTGATGCTGTGGAGATGCTGGTTTGCTTCTCTGCTATTGTCTTTCCTTGTTTATGTGTGGTGGTGCCTTTGCCCCTGCCTCTCTCTCTCTCTCTCTCTCTTTCTGTGTCCCTTCTTCTCCTTATCCCTCTCTCTCTTTCTCTGTGTCCCTGCTTCTCTCTCTCCCTCTCCCTCTCTCTCTCTCTCTCTCTCTCTCTCTCTGTGTGAGGGAGATCTCTTTGAAGGCTCGTTGCACTTCTCGTGTGTCTCCCCGTGGCGCTGTTAAAGACGCTCCTCTTTCCTGCCACCTTCAGCGCGGCATGGGGAGTCACAGATCACAGCCCTGTCACTGCCTACCTGCCACCCGACCCCACCCCCCCAGCCCCCGTGCACGCCTGTGTGTGTGTGTGTGTGAGTTTGTGCCTGTGTGTGTGTGTGTGTGTGTGTGTGTGCGTGTGTGTTTGTGCCTGTGTGTGTCTGCGTGTGTGTTTGTGTGTGTGTGTGTGTGCCTGTGTGTGTCTGCATGTGTGTTTGTGTGTGTGTGTGTGTGTCTGTGTGCCTGTGTGTGTGTGTCTTTGCGCTTGTGAGCAGGTCTAATCGCAGCGGGGCCTCACTTCAGTGCCCGACTGACAGTCAAGACAGTCGCCAGCTTATTACAAGTAATTCATCACCGCCGTCCTCCTCCTCCTCCTCCTCCTCCCCTCTCCTCATCGCCTGGTGTCTCCCCGAGGGAAGCACTTTTACAGCCTTTTGTTTACCCGTCAATCTGTTTGTTCGCTTCTTCTCACTCAACAACCCCCCATCCTAAATTCCTCCCCACCTCCCACCCCCCCCTTCACCCACAACCACACAGCTCCCCTTTTAGGGGTTTGTTCAGGAATCACAGCATTCTGTAAAATGTCTGGGGTAAAATCATTCGAGGATAGAATTGCAAAACATTGGAAGGCGTATTTTGCCGGCATTATTTGGTGACACTAATGAATGGGCGCCGTGAGTAAGCCAGAAGGAATCGGCATGTCTCACTCTCCCCTGAGGTCGACTTTGTTGGTTGAGGTTGCAGGTGACAGCATCGGCACCAGTGTGTTTTTTGTTCAAAAGAGCTCAAGAGAGTTCACCATTCAAGCGTCGCATCGACTTGACAAAAACCCAAACAACAGTTATACACAACGAATGTTTTCATTTCCCCTGCTCTGCTCTTTCCTGTTCTCTGCCCCCTCATCCATGCTGTTGCTCCGTGCTGATCCTGGCTCCTCCGGCCTCGTCTGGCCCCGGACGTCTCTTACTCTCTTATCTGCTCTGTGTCTCTGCCCCGGGCACACACAGCTTTCCCATCATGCTCCAGCCGAGGTCCAAACCAATAAAGAACAACACCCACTCACATTTTCATTTGGTTTAGGAGGAAATATGTGACCCTAACATAACCCATACCTGTACCTCTAAAGGCGAGAGATGGATCATCAGGACACTGGTAGCTTTCTGTTTTATTTCATAAGGCCCAGGCTGAGTTGAGCTGGGGAGGGGAGGGAGGTCTTGGCAAACGAGTGCCTCAGCTGTGGTCTGCGTACGATGTGAAGTTCAGTGGTTAATGTGGATGTCACGTTGTTATGTTCTTATAAGGTGCCCTGTTGATGGCCGACCTTTCAAGCACTGATCGGCGTAAAATGACTTTGAGTGCAGGCTGTGTTGTATGTGTTTCAAGTTCCACTGTGAAAAGGAGGGAAAGATGTTGTTTTATTGTTTATGTTTGAGCTCAACAGCCAATCAAATTACACTCCTCCTTCTGTGTTCCCGAGGCAATGTGTTGACTGGCTGTAATAGTGTATGGCTGAGGCCGAGCCATTATGTAAGTTTCCCCTTTACAGAGCCAAGACTGTGTATGAACACCAGAGGATTTTTGAACAAACACACAGATACGGACAACTAGAGGACTGCAAGGAACACTTTGATGAATTTGACTAAAGCATATTGGATTAGAATCACTTACTCTGCCTTTAAATATGCATTTTGTAAATGATTTGAAGTGCAGTCTCGCCTTAAAAAACATTTTTCACTAACTTATTGTTTTATTCATCTCCTTAAAGTCTCACCCTGACCTCTATGGTGTAAATAACAATCGGCCACCAAAATTATAGACTGATATATAAATATTTAGGCTACATACAGTATGTGTTGAGCTGTTAACTTAAAATCCAAAATAATGTGATACATATTTTGAATTAGATGGGGGAAAGATGTTAAATGTTTGAATTTGCATACACATTCTCTCTTGCAGCCCTTGTAAAAGAACAACAACAGCAAAAAGAAGCACTTTGCGACATTTTGAGTGTGCAGCCTGAAATCAATAACTGCTTTTTTTTCTTCCAGAAAAGTGGAAAGCACAGAATTTGAGGAGTGTGCTGATACATTTGAGTAAATGTCAGAGGGTCATAGCAGGAAGCAGCAGAAAGTGGACCTGAGGCAACTTAACACATCCTGCAAAGAAGGAACAAGAAGGCAACAGAAGGAGAAGGCAAAACGGCGAGACACCTTTCAGCAAATGCTCTGTTTTCTTCTGCTACGATACTGCTTCGTCTGCTGAACACAACTCATTGGGTTTGTACCTTCCTGCTTTGTTCATGGTCTCCGTCACAGGTGCAGTCCTGGCCCCCGCAGAGGGAGGAGGCAGGGGTTGGCAGATGCAATGGCACGTCTACAGTAAACACATCTGTTTCACCGTGCCCCGGTTGAACCTCAGCCCTGGTCCCCGTGCACAGCTAGCCGACACCTGAGGACACCGACGACCCGATTCCCTTCCCCAAACCTGCCCAGGCATTACCTCATCAACTGTCAGCTGTGCTGGGAACCGACACTGGAATTACCTTCCCTGAAACACACACCGGTAGAGAAGAAGTGGCTCCGTTGAGTATTTTCTGTCTTTTTTATAAATATCCCTAACCCCTGCTATCATTTGGGTTTGCTTACATTAACAGTGTTTTGAAATGTGTAATTTTCATAGTCCCTAGAAACCCACATGTGGTGATATATATTTCATCTTTTATTGGTACAAACCCAAATGGGGTGGTTTATATTTAATCTTTTATTGGGTGAGTCACATCTCGCCATTTTCTGTGTATCGTGACAAATGAACCCCAACCATTTGAGAGAGTGGATTGTTTCACTGTATCACCTGAGGGGGTTAATCATCTGTTGCTACAGAGCCAGCCAGGGCTCTGGAATTACTTTCTCGGGCGAAACACATCCAAACTTTAAGCGAAAAAAAAAAAAAAAAAGCAATTGATTAGTTCACACTCTGCCTGGTCTTATTATCTGTCCCCTCTCTCTCCGAGGGTGTTAACATCTATAATGAGCGCTGCTGGACCGAGATGGGAGGATCTGTAGGGGTGCTGATAGGAGCGGGATATTGAGAAGAGCTGCACGACCAGCCAGCCTCCCTGTCCACACCGTAATATGATTGTGTGATTTTGCACCTCTATTTATGCAGGGGCCCTGGCGCCATGGCAACCAGGAATCGATTCGACAGTGTTCCGTGCAGAGGCCTGCTCCTGAAGTTATTATGGGGTATTGGTTTTTCTAGACCGTTCTGACACCTTTTAGAATAGGCATTAGGTATGCTTTCCCAGATATCATGGCTGCCAGATAGACTCACCTCTCAGACGCTCCACTTGACCTTGAAGGACAACACAGCTGTAATGGGCTCAGTGCCAAGTCTATGAAACTAACACTTGCTCTTAAAAAATGCTCTTAAGTGAATTAGTTATCAATAATTCCATAGTTGGGCAATTATTTGAACAATTATAATAAAGGTATGAGCTTCCTGTCTGTAGCAGGTATGCACTGGACTGGAGGCAATGTTTTGACGTCAAAATCTACAGCTAGATTACGTTTCTGAAATCTCACTGACTGTAAAACGCTAAAGCATCACAAAACCGTTCTGTAAGGTCTTTATGTCTGGTTTGTTTCTACAAAGACTTGACTATCCCACTTTCAAAGAGTAGCAAGGATGTCACGATGCCATCTACAGACAGTCACAGGGACGATAAACAGAGCATTTTTTCACGTGTGCGTCTGTGTTACAGTGACGGCGAGTGAGGCGCCTCTTGGAAACTGTATACAGCAATAGAATATGCATGAGCTCACGATCCATTTTCAAAACAAAACAGTGAGCTCTTGATGTATCAGGTGACGCAAGTGACGTGTAACTCCTGCTTGTCATCAAGACATCTTCATCCGCACCCTTGTGGAAAATATGCCTCGCTTTCCGTTGATGTTGACCTTGTTCATGTATCTTTAATAAGGAATAGCGCATGCCGAAGGATAGAGTTGGCACTGTCTGCAAACTGGGGTTTCACACATTTTGAAAAAGTGTCCTGACAGTTTTCAATTTTTATAGCCAAAGTTGCATCAAACAACTCGCAACCTTTTACCATTGGGATTAGATGTATTTTGTTGTTGCGGATTTGCAGTGGGTTCTAAAGAGCTGGATGCATAACTCAGTGACTGTCCAAACAAACAGAAGAGCTGGAATCCCTTGAAAAGGCGCAAGGCCTATAAATTCATTATGTATGTATTAATGCTGCGGAAAGCATATGAATATTTCCATGAATAATGTATGAAACTGTGCTTGCCTCGGGTCCCAGCATGATAAGAGTCAATGACATTTGAAATAGCTTCAGGAGTTCCAAAACTACTTCAAATATCACACCACTTTACATGGTTTTCCACTCACACTCAGGAACCCAAAAGTGTGTGCAGCACTGCATAACCCCCCCTGTAAACAGTTGTATATCAAAATAAAATCATGTCTTGCCACAGATCAGAACAACAGCAAATCCGTTGACAAATTCATCATATCTCTGGCATTTCTGAGTGCCACTGCACCAAATAAGACAGCAGCTCTATGTATTGAGATGACTGTTTTTAAACATGTTGAGCCATCTGGAAAATTAGACAGACAAACAATACAACAAAAATCTAATCTGATCCTTGTAAGCGAGTGAGAAGAAAAAAGATGACAACCACAAGAGTGTAAAGGTAGAAACGTGTAGATTTAGCATTCATCTCAGCTCAAACACTGTATTTATGTACCATACACAACACAAACATTTTGAAATGATATAAAAAATATATGTAATTTTACAATATACATACAGTACTATATGACAAACAGAGGGCTTGGGGGCCAGGGAATGAACTTTGACACAACACTACACTGTACAGTACCTTCACAGGCTCGGTTTAGCTTGTCAGCTATGCACATAGTAAGTGAGATGTAGACTGTTGTAAGGTAGTACTGGTCCATGTCAAGTCACAACCCAAATACAGAACATTGCCAGTAAAGTTCAAAAGCAGACACCAATAAACAAGCCATAAATCCTAAATACAACAGGGCTCTGGCACACTGTTGAAGTTTCTTGTTGAAGTGCATGCATCCAGTCATATCATCGTAGCCTAGCCATATGGCTCTGGCTGAAGACAGCAAAGACCCACACTATCAGCGTCATGTCACCACTTACTCGTATCTTGCATACCTCAACAATGACATGATCAATCTAGTCTGTGCTTTGTGAAGAAAACAGTGAACATCATAATACAATGCAACCCAACTCGTGAAATTATTCTCAGTACCATATCTATTAACTGTTACAGTTAAAACCTTCCATAAGAAGAACTGCAGAAACATCTTAACTTGTCATTCATGGCTTGTTTATATGCAGATTTGTAATGTTCAGCCCACTTGTGTATTTGGAACCATTGTAGAACTACTGACAGTAGAATGCTTGTGAGGTGCCCAGCGCCCGCCACCGTGTCCTGGCTCCAGCAGGCGTCAGTCGAGCTCGGCTCCCGCGCTGCAGACGTGGAGTGGGACAAGCGGACGGGGCAAACGCAGGTCACTGCGAGGCGTGTGATCAGCTGTGGTCAGCAGAAAAGCAGGGGAGCAACAGGGATTTGAACGCGCTGAAAGAGCGAGTTCATGATCCCATCAAACGGCGTACCATCAGGCCTCCGCTGTCCCAAGGTGCTATCAGCTGTCGGTGGCTTCTTGTGCACCAGCTTTTGGATTACTGGATTAGGCACGAACACTTGCAGTACATACACAGCTTGGTGCCGTTGAATGTAATGCGACTCAGTAGTATTAGGGATTTGATGTGTCCCCCCACTGTGTACTGTACAATATGAGAGTCAATGTACAGTATCAGGGAATGCCTGTATCAGCCGATGGAAGCCAATTCATAGATGTATTGGCTAATTCAGGTCAGGTGACATTGGTTGCGGGCATGTTATAACACTACAACCTGACTGAAGATGTGGTTGACTGCAGTATTTGCTAGATTCGGCAAACCATGTGAAGTCTATAAAGGACAGATATGTATCGGACAGACAACCTTCTGAAAGGAAATGAATGGTGACAGCAGTGAGATCCACAAACTGTTCAATCACATACTGAGTGTGCTGGTGGAAGATGGCAGGGGCATGGTCTAGAAGGAAGAATTCATTCCAGTAGTTTGTGCAATTTTCACAGTATAGTTCTACAATCAACTAAACCTCATGTAAACACTGATATGGTTATTGCATTGTCAGTTAATTAAACTTATCCTTAGAAATTTCAGTTGATGAGAGCTACTCAGTAGGTTTCACGTTTTTACTATTTCCTTTGTGTCACATGCAGGTAACAACACACATTACATTGTGATTGTTGTGTAAATATGATATACTCTGTTTATAGAGAATGTTGTGTGTTTTGTTTAAGGGATATTTTGTTATAATAAATAACACCTATCATGTTCTCTTTCATAAATCTCAGAGACAACAATGCCCACCGTACCAAAACAACACCATTTGAGGTGGCTGAGAGAGGTGCAATTTTGAATTGTGTGTTGTGTTGTGTGTTGTGTTGTTGCTGGTGTAATTTTGTGGAAACCTATCCAAACACAATTCAATTTACTCTCGTAAAATTGTACTGGGGTTAAGATCAGGTCTACCTCATTCGTCACTGTAAGCCTGAATCCCCACTTCCTGGTATGATGAGAGAGGGGAGAGGAGGGGAGGGGAGGGGGCAAACACTGTGTTCCAAGATTTGGGTCTGTGAAAACCCACCAGCAAAATGACATATGGCAAACAGAAAACACTGTTCTCAAGTGACCTCTGTGACACAAGCCTGATTCAATAAACAGCATCCCTGGTACCACTGGAGGGAGAAAAACAAGAAGTTCTGTTGACTGAATTCATGCCACAACACACTGGATATTCAAGGCAATATTGACTCTGTGCTGGATGAACTGCGCCTTCAGACAATGGCGAGGATGTAGAAAAAAAACGAATTAGCCAGGAGGAGCTGTTCAAATGTTCAAAGCAACACTACAATTCTATCCAGTGCTAACTTTTTCAGGACCCTCTACGGAACTGGCTGTGTTTCAAAAGAAAAAACAACAAATTAAAAAAACACTGTTGTCTTCAATATTTTAAAAGCTCACTTGAATCTGAAAAAAAAACTACAAATGAAAAAGTCAATAGATATTAAATAAAAACAGCATAAATAAATAAATACATAAATAAATAAGAGGCAAATTAGTTGTGCCAGCGAGTTTCAACTTCAAGTCACTGTCCTCACAGATTTGGTGGCTGTGTAGTCCACAGGCTTATACTCCTGATGATCAGCCATTCTTTCTGACTGGCTGACACCACAATACGGACACACTCTATGTCAAATGAGATCTTGCGGTCTACGTCCTGAACCTCGATGTTCCCATTTTTAAACTCTCCCAAGGTGACGTACGAACTGCACTGCCGGCCCTTCTTTGTCCCCACCAACTTCTCCCCCACTTCTAGCGCTCCGTGGCGCAGAATGTCATTCTGACGGTCGTCAGTCCCCGTGATGATCTTGATTTTGCTGATCTTTGTGGATTTGTGGAACACAATGACGTAGAAGTCCCCCGTCGAGGGTGCTTTACCCCAAAAGTACTCATCCACGCTGCTGTAGGCCTTGGATGCATCGTAGCTCTCAAACACGTTGATGTTCGTGTACAGAGTGGCTGGTGGGTTGTCAGGAAGGTCGAGCGAGTCCTCCTCAAAGTCGTCGTCCTTCAGCTTGTTCTCAGCCCCTTTGTAGGACGAGTAGTAGCCCATGTGTTGGAACAACGAGGGCTTGAAGCGGATCACGTCCTTCTGCGCTAGCAGGCCCCGGAAGTGGATCAGGAGCCAGTCGCATGGCATCTCCTGATAGAACATGAGCAGGAAGTGGGCCAGCCGTGGCAGGTCCCGTGAGTGGTACAGCTTCCCTATGTAGCCAAGCTTGGAGAACTCCAGAGTGACCCAGTTGGAGCTCTCTCTTGACGTGATGACCTTCTTCAGGGCGGTCAGGAAATTGCGCGAGCAGCGAACGTCATCTTCCAGCATCATGTAGAAATGAGAGAGGTTGGTGCAGAAGTTGAGAAGGAAAGCGTAGTCTACATTCTGCTTGGAGCGAAAGCGGACCCTGTCGTCGGGGTCGTTGTAGTTCCTCTTCAGCCCTTCCAGGGATGGGTAATACTCCTCTGGAGCGTGGATCACCAGGAGCCGGCCAGCAATGATGTGGTGGGCGAACTTCCTGGAGATATCCTGGACCAGGCTCTCACACCAGGCCAGGTCAAAGTCGGCCAGGTGAACCACCACCACAATCTCTTTAAGTTCCTCATAGCTGGACTGGTCGAAGATGGATTTAATGGTCTCCATGAGGTAATTGCCACGTTTTCTCTTTACAGATGACAACCCAATGGTGAGGTACTCTGTGAAAACACCACACGCAAACACTTAAAAAACACATTTAAATGATTCTCACAGATACAAATCCAATGAATGAGCAATGATTGGCTTTTGATTTTCAAGTCAATTTAAACTCACTTTTCCTTGGCAAGGGGGCGCCAGCTAGATACCGATAGGTGACGTTGATGGCTCCTGAAAAGTTGGTGAGGTCTTTGAAGGTGTGGACATATCGCTCAGAACTCAGAGGGTGCATTGATGTCTCTCTGAGCTGTCTTTTATCCTCCTCCTGCAGAAGACAAGAGACTTCTTATGCAGTGCGTAGTCAGAGATATTAATTAAACTAAACCCCAGAATTAAGCCTATTAGAACGCATTACAACTGAAGGGATCTAGGTTGTTCTGTATCTGTCAGTGTCTACAAGAAGAATAGGCTTTGTACAATCATTTAAAGGGCAGACAATGAAAGCAGTGACCAGATCACATCATTACATTTGGAGAAACACTAGTAAAATAACTGGGCCATAATCAGTATCATTATATTAATCAGAATCAAAACCATATTAATGAATCCATCTGCTTCACCCTGCACTGTTTATGTAAGCATTGTGTGTGGGACTGGTGCATTTTGTCAAGCTCAATTAGAATATTTCTACTGTAACTCTAATGATGCAGTACTTCATAAAGAATAAAGCTCTCCTGTTTCCTTTCTTTTCAGATCTGCCTTGACACTATAACTTCATATTGATGTCAGTCCGTGATTTTGGCGAATGGTTGTTGGTATTTTAACTCAGCAGCCAATCATATTACACCCTTCCCTTCTGTGCAGCAATGTGACGACTGGTTGGAATAGGGTTTTGCTTGGCCCAAGTCACTCTGTTTGTTTCCCACACAGAGAGGATTGTGTACAAGGGGCAGGCACAAAGAACAAACAGCTAGAGGACTGTTGAATTTGACAAAAAACATTTTGGATTAGAATCGCAGACTGCACCATTAATGCTGAGTTTCATGTTTTCAAGTTTAACTATCTATAGGATCTCCATAAACATGTAATGTCCAATGCCAACAAAACTAATGAAATGTGAACACACGACTTCTTAATCATTTAATAGGAAAACACAGATGACACGTTGTGATCACAAAGTTTTGATCATGATGCTAGCCTCATGAATAATAAATCGCTCTCAAGCTGGTTTTGGACACGGCATCATTAAATTATTGAACATTTTGCTTCTTGCGTCCAAATATGCTGGCTCTCCAACATTTAAAATAGGAAAACTCTGAGTCCTTCTCTAAGTTGTCCGAGATTAATTACTGCAGTGCAGTGTCCTCACCAGCACGTAGCCGTCCTCCATGTAGAGGTTGATGAAGAGCAAGAAGGTGATGAGGACCACCAGGAAGGGAATGGTGGAGCGCTTCCTGAAGCAGCGCATCTTGTCCAGGGACTTCCACACCAGTCTCATGGCTGCCGAGACCCCAGTGGAACCTGCAGAGAAACATGACAACGCTATCAGCACCAGCAGGACACCACCCGTGGTGTACAAAGATCTGCAGCGGCGCTGACTATACACTCTCACACTCATTTCAACAGATGCCTTTTTAAAAAGTGCTTTGAATGGATTCTGCTCGACAGTGAGGTATTTTATGGTGTACACTAGAAGAGGTGACGTTTTGTCGACGTTTTGTCGCTCATAACAGATTCAGACGCACGTTTTCCTCTTGAATCAGAAACTTGTGAGGCACAGTATTAAACTTGATTGCAATGTGCGAGACCGAATAATAATGGCGCAGGTTTTTTTTCCTAAGCTAATAATCCAGTGGAGAGGACACAGCGTATTAGTGGCTTTGGTGAATAGCGAAGAGGTAATTTCATGCTAAAAGGTTAATACCCCATTTGAAAACACTTAGCATGAGTGAAAGGTTTGCTGTTTTTCATTCCTTTCTCATGGAGTGAAGTAAAATATTTTAAAGAAAGCTCTGCTTAGTTGACCTCAGAATACTGTGTCATTGTTTTACATTTTGTCCATCACCTTTTTAATCTTGTGCCTAATGAAACTTCATGACTTATTTGGATGAGGACTACAGTTAGCCATAAACTACTGTGCATGTGGACTAGATCACAAGATATAGGCCTACTCTTAATTCCTTGATGACGCTGATAAGGACATGAAATGAAAATATACGTACTATAAATACTTATTTATTATGTGAAGTTTAATGGACACGGAGCTCTAAGGTGAAACACATACTGTATGAAATAGGATGCTTTCAAAAACTCCCATGTGAGCATCACATTTGGTCTTTCTTGGACCAGTGAGAACCACTGGAGACATCTAATGGAATACAAAATACCTCAGCAGCAGATTTATTTCAGCTTATCGATCACAGAGACCACAAGCCTCTTTCGTTGGAAACTCAGCCAGTCGATAGATTTCTGTGCACAGCCAGTGCTTAACAGTGTTTAACATGTCTAAATGTATCTGAAACATCTGGAGCCGCGTAAAGACTTTCTACAATTGCAGTGACGTATGGAGGATGCTTTGCAATTACGAGCTGAAGTGGCACAATTACACAATTGCAGCCTGCTGTGATTTAAGTTAACTCGTGGCAATCATGTGGGATGCAGGTGTGTAATTGTTCAGAGAATACATTCAAATGTGGCATAGAAGGAGGTAATCAAGAAAGTGTTGACATTAAGTATTATTTTAAAAACAGCATGGGTTCATCTCGGGACGTTTTTTCCGCATGAAAGTGCACAATCAAGATCCTCCTCGACACCAAATCCACCATAACACAAAAAACACTCACCCCACCCAGCAAGAGAAATACAATTACACAACTGGACGATTTTACATTTTCTAGTTCACGCCATTTTGCCCGCTGTCACATGGACTTGGCCTTCCTCCGTGATAATGCAGATTAGCAGTTGGCACGGTGCAGCCCGGCAACGCATCCTGGACTCAGTGAGCACAGCCCAGCTGCTGGACCTGCCGCAGCCACTGCTGTGACAACCCTCAGCTCATCCCTCCACACAAAAGCAGCGTGAGCCCCAAACTCAAGGCCTCATAGCCCACTCTCTCAGCAACACCCAGTCAATCTCCAGCCCTGTAATCTCAGAGACTTTAAAAAAAAAAATCAGTCTTAGTGGACCCTGCACGTTAAACATCCCTCCAAACAGGACCCAGTAAGACCTCTAGCCAGGCGTGACACAGGGGCTGGAGGAGCCAGTGATCCAGAACACAGAGTTTAACACTGTCAGCCAAACAGAACTGTGAAAACAGACAGGCAACCAAATACAGGTTTTGAAATATCCCACATTTCACTATACTGAGGGTCAATGGAAAGCCACAACAATGTGAACCGTACTTTATAAACATGAATGAATAAAAAAATATGTTATGAATATATTACAGTATATTTAGTTTGTACAACTGGTGTGTTTAACTGTAAAAGTAGTGTGTTAAACTCTACAAGTAGATCTATCTATCTATCTATCTATCTATCTATCTATCTATCTATCTATCTATCTGTGTGTGTGTGTGTGTGTGTGTGTGTGTGTGTGTGTGTGTGTGTGTGTGTGTGTGTGTGTGTGTGTGTGTGTGTGTGTGTGTGTGTGTGTGTGTGTGTGTGTGTGTGTGTGTGTGTGTGTGTGTGTGCCAGAGCACACAGAGACACAAAGCAGGTCTGGAAGGACCACAATATTCGACAAGAGATCTGTGGAGATAACACCATTAGATCTGTTTTTCAGATAGACTTTAGCGGTGCACTGAACCGCATACTGCTCTCTGGAAAGTATTCCGCTTACTCCAAATCAACTTGTTGTGCACACTGATGGCGTACAGCAAGTCAAAACAGAATAAATCTGGACTCGATGTCCTTGACTGGGTTCTGACACCCTAGTCAAAGTTTGAGAGGAAACAATGGACACATTTCCCTAAAAACTAATGGGTAATTATCCGGAGCAGAGCTGCGTTCGGCAGGAGGGATTGCAATTAACTGCATGCAATCTGCAGTCCCCCTTGGCCGTGCCAGAGATCTCACCACCGCGGGGCGTCTTCAGAGAACGGTTACATAAATAACCTGAGCACAAACCCACACCTCGCCACACCGCAGATCTGCAACCACCCACCATGTAGACTTAGCTGGCGCAAACAAAAAGAGACTAAAAACAGGGAACCAAATCAATGCCACGCCAAGGAGATCAAAAGTTTTAAAATATACAGACATGGTGTGGATAATTAGACGACAAATGCAAGCTGTTCATAGCAAGAAAGTACTGCAGCACCAGTAAGTCCATCTGCAGCTTCATCTGCATTCTCCTGTGCATGTGATTTAATCATCTACATCCTGTGCATGTGATTTAATCATCTACATCCCCGAAACGCTGCTAAACACACACCGCACATAAACATGAAGTGAATTAAGCGGAAGATGCATATACATGACACATAGCCACAGCAGAGGCAGCAGGTACAGCCAGAGGAGCAGCTTTCATTAGATACGGCATCAAAGTGGGGTCAAAAAGAGCTAGCTGATTTTTGGGTCATGTTTACAAGTCTCTGCTGTTTGAATGATGAGGTTTATTGAACTGTGACAACCACAGCTGCCGTCTACATATCACCTCACCTTTCAAGGTCAGACGAGTCACGGCTTCAGTAAAAACGTCATTCTTCCTAAAACAAGAAACCCATGAGCACTAAAAATATCTCATGATTGAAGTAAATGGGGGGGGGGATTGTATGTCGAAATCATACGTCGAATTATGGTGGCTCGTGTTATGACGTACAGCTGAGCCATTTTTCCCCCTCAGAGTCTGTGGATAATGGGTCCAAGCTTTTAGATATATCATCAGCTAATGACCCCTTGCTCCTCTCCCCCGACACCCTTGTCTGATGCTCAGTCCCTCTGCGAGCCCACTGATCCAGAGCCTGTCATTTTCCCCCAGCCGTGCGCCTCACACCACCGAGTCGACATGAAACGGAGAACAAACTCCGCAGTAGAAAAAACAGGGCTCCCTAGTGGGAGAGAGGCAATTACAGTCATGTCTGATGTGCACCAAAAGCCAGGGAATAAGATGGCAGAAAAACAAAAACAGAATGGGGGTGGACGAGGGTGAGGTCGGGGTGGGGGGTTGGTGGGAAGGCACAAATCAGTTTATGGCTAGTCGGAAATAGCGGGAGAGATGTTTTCAAGGGAGACGTCTGCCAGACTCCAACATGCAATTTTGATGACGAGCGAGTGGCACTAGAGAGAGAGCGCTTGCATAAGCATTGGTGGGCCATGCTGACAAGCAGCTTCTCTCTCTTTAAGGAAGAAAAACCCTCAACAGCAATTATACAATAATAGAGGCTCCAACGCTGATGTGTTTAAGCAGATCTATTGTTCCAGTTGACAGTGGCGTGGCCGTCTCTCAGTACCTACGCACGCCCTGTTTTGGGTTGGGATGCACATGCAAGCTGAATGGGTTGAAAGGGCTAAATTTAAGACGTTGACTCACACACATAATCACGCTCACACAGCCAGACCCCACCCCCAAGTACACACACTGACTGTCAACATGGCACATAGGTGTTGATGTGTTCCGACAAATGCGACAAGGTTGTGCGCTTACACAACTGCGGTCAGGTTTATGAGCTTTACTCATCCCTGAATAGATTCGCCTCCCCACCTCGCCTGCTTCTCAGGAGGAGAAACAGAGTGAACATGCACCTCCTCTGGGAGGACAGATCTGCGGAGTCAAGCTTGTTGAAATTGGGAAAGGAACGCATTGCACTGGACGGCACACGAGCCTCATAAAAGCTGAGTTTGTCGAGCCATTCACAGCGGAAAGGACAATGTGGCAGACAGTGCACCTTCCGTGATGTGAAAAACCTGGATGAAAAAAATGCCATTTTGATTGGTGAGAGAAAGAGATTAATAAAGCTGGCAGCAGAAAGCCAGTCTCTCCACATTTGATCTTGTTATCTGCTTTACATTATTTCCCCTGGGTGTGCTGCTCCTCTCTGATACACCACTCTGCACAAATAATCAATTAAGCTTCCAGATTCCCAGCTCTTCGCCAGACACTTTGTGACAGACCTTCAGCCACTTAAATAGATTTTCCTCACAACAAAAGGAGCAGAAATGGAAAATACCAGCGGCATGCGCTGAGAAGAAGAAAAGCTGAATCGAGCAGAATAGTAAGAGCCTTTCTGCAAAATAGAAATAGAAAATAAACGCTGGTAATTAAAAAAGGTCAAATGAAAGCGGCGTAGCCTAATGTTATTTGCCTAAATATGCAATTGTGTGACACAGTGCGATACATTTGATATCTCTCTCTTGTTCTCAAGCTATACTATTGTCCTCCATGGAATATTGACAGTTCACACCACCACCCTGGATTCAGCAGAACATTGGAAAACAAAGAGTTGAAAAAAAGGAAAGAAAAACAGATAAAAAGGAGTCTAAATCTCCCCTCCTCCGGCGAGACATTGATTAATCATTTGTATGTGCCAGAGGTTCCAAGTTAACAATCACATTCATTATTAATATCTTCAAACGATCAAATGAAACAGCAATTAAGAAATGTAATTATGGTACATTCAAGGTGTGCTAGTTTCCCACTCCTCAGGAAGTGAAACATTCATTTTAGTCATGTGATTCCTAAGGCATTACAAACAAGCACAGTGTGTGCATCCTTCTCACACAAACACGTTTGCTCTACTTTCTCTCTCTCTCTTTCATTCACTACCCCCCTTTTTCTCTCCCTTCACCCTATCTATCTATCTATTTATCTATCCAACTATCTGTGTCTGTCTGTGTGTATATGTATGTATGTGTGTGTGTGTGCGTGTGTGTGTGTGTGTGTGTGTGTGAGTGAGTGAGTGAGTGTGTGTGTGTGTGAGTGTCTGTGTGTGTGCCTTTCTGCCAGATTGTGAGACACCTGCTGAAATGGCATCCACTCAGTCTCCTGCCCTGGCTTTATCAGTTTTACTCATTGTCACAATCTGATGCACAGGAGGCGACAGAGCCTCCAGACTCACACACACACACACACAGCTCACAAACTCTCTCACACACACACACACACACACACACACACACACACACACACACACACACACACACACACACACACACACACACACACACACACACACACACACACACACACACACACACACACACACACACACAGATCACACACTCACACACAGCTCACACACTAAGGCCTATAACGCACACCCACCCAAACAGAAACAAATCTGCAACCAAAATATGCACACATGATGTGCCTCGGAGGCAAAAAAAGAAAGGAGCAGATAAAAAAGGAGGGAAATAGAGAGAGAGAGTCATCAAACAGCTGAACCCCTTATATCCACACACTGCTTCCCCACCAGCATGCACCTCTGTGGTGTGGAGATACTACTATGTTCATATATCGCCAGCTTTATTCATGTGCATACAACTATTAGCTGACTGAAAGGCATAGTGGTAGCATACTCTTTCTTTCTCACTCTGTGTGTGTGTGTGTGTGTGTGTGTGTGTGTGTGTGTGTGTGTGTGTGTATGCTCTAAAGACATCAAGCTATTCCCTTGAAGTAGGAGATATAATCTGTCAACAACCCTTGCTGAAGTCTCTGGGTATTCCAGGCAGATATAGCCAAAACATTCCACAACCCGATAACCCGCTTTTTGGAGTCACAGCACAAGGGGAACAAAAGACACTCATTCATTTCCTCTGTACCCACCAGATTTCTCCTCTCCCTCCCGACACCTCCCCACCCCCTCTCCCTCCACTAATCCGAGCCAGGCCCGGGTTCTGCTGAGTTCCTCCCAAGCCTCTGAGGCCCCCGCCTGAAGCTCTGCAATGCAGCACCACCTCCACGCAACCTCTAATAGGTTCCCCACAGGGTCCCGCTCTGTTTTCTCCCCAAATCAAACCTATTTTCATCTCATAAAGTGCCGCCATATTTGCAGCAAGCCCCAAAGAGAGCCGCGCCACCACCGATTCATTTTGAAGTGGAGGCAAACAAAGGCAAAAATGGAGGAAAAAAAAAACTTGGGTTCCCTCCAGACCGAGTAGGCACCAGCTGCACCGGGGCCTCCACTTCAGGTGGATGCTAAAACAGGACATATTGGATTGATGCTGGATACAAGTCAGACTTCAAGGGACACAGACAGAGGGGAGAAAGAAAGAAATTCAGTCGAGGCTCTCATCTGCACAAAAGGACGCTGTGGCTTCAATGCAGAGGAGGCCGTGACTGAAATGATCTCCTGATGGAGGCAGCACACCCTTGACTGTCTTATTAATTATTCTGTAAATAAAGTAAACAGTCCAGAATGCTTTCATACAGGCAACAAAAAAGTTATTTAATACTTCAGCTCACCGGCACAAATCCTGTTTTTGCGTAATCAACCCTTTCTGGTATTTTAACTTTGCAGACAACATCATAAAATATTAAAACATCACAGTGAATGGTGTGGCCCACCAAACAAAAAGACAAAAATAGCTTTACTCAGCCAGCGCTGATTATAATTGCAGCGAAATTACACGGACATGACAATGACTATAACTAATCTGGTAATTAGCACTTCTCCTCCTGTCCATCTGTGCTTTTGACCACATGAGAGAAAACAACAAGCAACTCTCAACTCACAGGGAAAAAAGACAGCGAGCAAAACAATGTAACCTTGCTCTGAAAGCGTATAGCCCAATGAAATCATTTAGCGTGCGTACCAAACATTAATAGCATAACATACACACAGAAACACACACACACATACACAAGCACTGATAGGACCCAAGTGCCCAATTAAAGGGAGGCAGAGAGACCAGCTGTCATTGTTAATCCGCTCCAACACACAGCGCCTTCTTCTTCTCTGCGCACTGTGGCTGCTGAAAGCACAGCGTTATGGGGGGGGGGGGGGCAGGACCCGGAACAGCCAGGAGCTCTACCTTGAGGGTCAAAGAGAAACATGAGAAGGGGCATGGATCCCATCAGAGGCACACATAATGAGGGCGGGAGGGTGCGAGAGCGGTGATTCAAGTGCGGACGGTCCTCTCACAGGTCCTCTCTCAGTAGTTAGCACTCTGACCCAGATTAGCGCGCAGCCTCGGCAGCGACGGGGAGCGCTGGAGATGAAGCGCCAAGATACAGGCCGCTTGTTTCCACTCCAAAGAACGCTTGCATGTGCACGGGAACACCCACAACGATACACCCGTACTCATATACACTGAAACATTGGAAGTGTATGCACTAATCTTCATAAACATAATTATGAACACAAATTTGAGCAAACATGTTTGTGTAAAAATGCAAGGACATACAACATATAGTATATAAATAATACATACACAGACTTGCAATATATGCCCACACTTGCATTTCATAAGAATACGTACATGTGCACTGAGGTGCACAATCACTTGTGCAGTACGCCTTTTAGCTATTGCATTGTGACGTGTCATCATGCTGCACTTGTGCATCCATGGCCTTCGTTTGCAGCACACCTGTCTATACACAGTATTCAATGGCTCTAGTTTCTACAGCACTCAACCTCTACAGTACCTACTGCAGATGAAAGGTCAGCTACACTCGCAGTTTATCAAGGCACCTTTATGAACTTAACAAGACCTTTACCCACCAGCAAAACAACTCAGAGACATACCGTGGCAAAGCATTAAGGATGGTCAATGGTTGAGCGCACAGAGCAAATAAATGAAGGCGAAGGACGAAGCCCCTTCAGAGGAGAGAATGAGGGGGTGAAGCTCTTGGGAGAGCGCTCCTTCTTAAGCGCTTTTGAAAAAAAAAAAAAAAAAAAGCCAGCTGACCTGCAGGTTGCGGCTCTGAAATGAGAAAATAGCTCTGGGCCGTGCATCCAGTGGCAGATAACACAAGAAAGCACTATCTCCTTCCCGCAAATGCAGACTCTCTCCCTCTTTCTCTCTCTCCCTCCCTCTAGCTCTCTCTCTCTCTCTCTCTCTTTCTCTCAGGCGATTCCAGAGCTCTGGCATTCAACTTAGAGCTGGACGTTTTTTCAGGGGGACTGTCCCACTTTTTCCACAGTCAAACAACGGACACCAAGCATCAAAGATGACTGAGCACAATGGCCATTTAAGCATAAAAGCTTTGCTGGCCTTGTGGCTTTTGCCTAATTGGTAAAAGGAGCTGTGGCCTGAATTAGACCCATTGGCATCACTGTTCAAGGTGGGAGAGGGTGAGCTGCTTCGATCCGATGAGCTGCATGTCTTGTGTCTGCAGGCAACAATAATTCCAAACTCACACACAATCAATACGCAGAACTACTCAGTCCACATACCACAAACACTACAAACTTTTTTCACCGTTTGGCCCAAGAGCAGCCAACCGAAATAGAAGCAGGGTTATTGCGTAAAACCGCCCGTGGGAGCATGAAAAAGCACTGAAAGGATCCACTCTCACTCCCGAGCTATTCTAAGGAAGCTCTCCAACAATCTCCACTGAATAGAGAAAAATGGACATAGAGAGTCTTTCCTATTGAAAGCCAACCTATCATCACACACCATACCATCACTGGCTGTCATGTTCAAAGGCTATAATTGTGTATTTTGATGGGTTTCGCATTGAGGTCAGGCAGTTCCTGTTATGCTGCACTTTGATTCAACACAGGCTATACTACTCCACTATACAACCATGATACATTGTCAAATGGGTGAGTTCCTCACAGGTTGATCCTGTGGCAGTGGGCAAGCTGAGTCGCACAACCGTTAAATAAATGCTCCCATGGTAATTATTGTAATTATTTTTTCATTTTACCCTGTCTATTTGATCATATTTATGCAATAAAATCTTCCCTGCTGAAGCAGATTTGGATCTGTTTGTAAACACTAAGGCTCCTTAGTTCATTATTTACACATATCTGTTGCCCCAGCCTCTCGCTTGAAATCAACTTTAATTACACGCCTGCAAAATGCTGATAAATGAACAATCCGTTAATTAAAGATAAAGACATAAAAAGCACTGACTTACAGTGAGTCATAATACCATGACAGTTAGGCTTTGGTCTGTTTTTGTGAATGTGTAGAAGCATATTAAATCGATAAAAATGCCCTGGCTCTCTGCGAAAAACAAATAGCAACAGATCCCATCAAAGCCTGGTCTTTGACACCACATGGCCTGTATTAGGCCTGGTGGCAGACTCTGATACCTCCACCACATCACTTATTGATCCATACCACTTGCAAGATAGTAGGGGAATTATCAGAGAGTAAATCAATGGGATCTTAAAGCAATATTATTTTCCAGCGCGCATGTGCCTCCATCTTCCCTGAGGAGCAGAAGTAGTGGGGTGGCAGGAGAGAGTTCAGCAAATCCCTGATCTGCTTATGACCCTGTGTCTTAATTTGAATTTAAAACTGCAATATTGCTCGCTGACATTTTTGTTTGTTGGAATGAGAAACATATTTCTCCTCATCAGGACCTCTACCTAGCATTGTGCATCAGATCTTCTCCTTGTGCTCTATAAACTAGGAGAGAAAGAATGGGCCCAATCCGTCTGGAAGACTGTACACGCCGCCACATCAGAGGGCTTGCTAACAGCATGCCATGAAAGTATGAGAGGATCTGTGTGGCTGTCAGCAAATTTAAGCAGTGCGCAAACACACACACACACAAAAGAATCTCAAAACATGAAGAAGTTAAAGAAAGCCTCTTCTGCTGCCTTTGACTGATAAAAAACGGGTCTGGCTTTGAGGAGCTTCAGCAAGCCTCAGGTAAAACTGCAAAAATAAAAAAACAAAAGCAAAGAAAACAACAACAAAAAAACCAGCACAAAACTTCTGCACTTCACCAAAGAGAGGGGAAGTTTTTGACCGAGTTTGAAAGCCAACTCTGGCAGGCAGCTGATGTTCCCAGCACTCTGTCCACAGTACTCCTGAAGCGCTGAGAGGCTGGCTGTGAAACTGGAATGGAGAAGATCAGCAGATTGCGCTCCTCAGCCACAGCAAGAGAACACGAAATCAGGATCAGTAAAAACCACAGAGACTCAATTATTCATGATGGGAGAGAGGACTGTGGAGCTGGCTTTGGACTCACACACCCCCATCAGTCTTCTAAAGCAATCCACCTGTGTTTTCCACAGACTCACACATGCACACACACTCTAATGGACACATACTGCGTCACTCCAAAAACCATTATAAATAACGGACTAAAGCCACACATAAAAGCATTAGGCCCTATCTGACAGCAGTAAACTCCAGAGGGAGAAGCCTGCAGCACAAAAGCTAGCAATTGTTAGAATCCTGCTAGAGCTGCTCACACACACACACACACACAAAGAGAAACACACACACACACCACACACATCATACAGCAGCAGCAGCAGCAGCAGCAGCAGCAGCAGCAGCAGCAGCAGCCGCGATGCACCTTTGGCTAATATCCCAACAATTTCCAGCTTCCTGGGAATGAATATGCATCAGCATCAGTGAATCCATTTGCAAGACAGAATGACAATGAAGAGAAAGTGCTCTCGAAAATGCAATTAATCTTATGTAAAACGGCTGCTCGCTGTTTCTAATGAGATGCCATTTTAATAACTGGGTATGTTGTACAACAAAGCCATTTGGTAAACACTATTGTTCATCTGTTTGACGACATCCAAGCAACTGTGAACAGATTTTATTTTCCAGAAAGAAAGGCCACTGTGTTGGGGGACATGAGTTCACTCTATGATATTGAGGTCTTATCTTATGTATTGTCCACTGTCCTTCATTTGCCTTTTGCTGTACGGGAATACATTGAAAATGTCCCTAGAGATATAGTCACACCGCCATCACAAACAACAGAGAGAAAAATGTAATACAATTCCATACATATTAAACATAAAATTAAGACACATGCTAAATGACGACTCCTTGGCAGAATGCGGTCTAGCATCCTAATGATGGAAAACATGAGTATGTCAATGTCGTTGTTCCTCCCCACCTCAGCATCTGTTCCTGTGTGCCTGCTGGCTGCCTGGGTCAGGTGTGTGGCTTGGTGCCTCTTCCGCTGGGGCCGAAGGCCAAACACTGTCTTCATAATAGAGTGATATCTGTGGGACTGTTTTCCAATGATATTTCTCACATGAATATGCTTTTGTGCTTGACATATAGCTGGGCGCAGCTAAGATGTTTCACCGGGTGGGGAACAGTCCACTGTCGTTGTGCAACCTATAGTTCTGCGAACTGAGAACAATGGCTTTGGGTCATTTTATCTTGTAAAAAAATGCGGTAGGTAGCACAGTCACAACTTGGACTATTCCACCACCACCAACTATTCCCCAACAAAAAAAAAAGAAATAGAGACAGAAAGAAGTGAAAACTTAGTGCAGCAATCAATAGCTTGTAAACAAGAGTGATTTCAGATTTCAAAGGAAAACAAATCTCTTCACCCCGAGCTCGACGAGTGTTGAGCGCCTCGGTTTGAAGGGCTGAGCATGTTTACTTATTTATCTGGCGTGCGCTTGCGCATTCCACCGGCTTTCGGATGCCGAGTCTTGGCAGCTATCATTTCCGCGCCTCTGGACAGGAGGGGAGAGGCCATTAAAGATTCATGGGGAGCAGTGAGTTGAGTTTAAAGTTCTCCATGCTTTGTGCTGGCCTGCTAAAATATTCATGGCCTACACTGCGTGTGCAGTCTTCAGCACATCGAGTTAATGTATCTTTTTCCACCCTCACACACACAAACACACACACACACAGACACACACACACACACAGATTCGGGCTGGCAGTGGGTACAGGACAGTCATCGCTGTCTGACGGCAGACTGGAGAGAGAGGGATTTGCGTAAAGGATGCTGGAGTCGTAAGTTTGTGTTGTTCGCAATCCTAGAAGTGCTTCATACAGTCTTTTGTTTTTGCATAAGGTAGGGAAATGTAGTCTGAAGAATCAAATAAAACGCAAAACTGCTGCTAAGATATTCTGCCCTCTGTAGACACTCTTGCCAGATGTTTGAATATTTCTCCCGTCAATCATCGCGCGGCTTTGATGGAAGAACATTCGGGAGCAGACTTGTCATATATTCTACCTCTTTGATATACATTTTTTCAAGACATCGTGCTTAAATTTAGATCAAGAGATAATGCTTAGATATTGCATGGCTGCCAGACCATAGCGACCCGCAATAAAGTAGGGCCGAGTGCACAGAAGCAACTGCCGAGGAGAGAGTCTATATAGAGCCGTGTGTGCTGGGTTCATCTGTCAGGAGAAGAATATGACAACAGGAAGCCAAGCACAGGCTTGGCGTAATGAGGGTAAGTGTGCCTGATGTTATGGCGCAGTCTGTCACTGCTATGCTACTTTAGAGCCGCCACCAAAGAGGCACCCGAGACAGAGGCTGAGGGAGGAGAAGGAGGTCATACCGGGCGCTCTCGTTTTCATCTCCACATGTATTTTTCATCCTGCTTTTGTTTATATCGAGTGTAAGATGTGATGGGCCACTTGACTGCTTCTCAGTCCCAAAGGATAACTTGCATTAGCAGTGCTTGCCTAAAAGAGTTGTCAGAATAAAGCTTTAGTTGTTGTTGTTGTTGTTGTTGTTTTTATGAGGAGCTCAAAAGGAAAATAAGATGTTGGGCACAGATGGACTATTTTTGGTAATTGCTCATATGACTGCAAAACTGGGTGACAACACATTGTATAGTCAAACTTAGGCTCAGATATTCCTACCTTGGCGTGACTGTAATGTTATAATACATGTAATAATTATATAGTAATAATTGTATTGTGTGTATGTGTATACATAGTAATAATTATAGTTCTTGCCACTTGTGGAGGGCTAGTGTTTTTTCTAAGCCCTAATGAGTTTCCTCCATCTCCCACAGGTCTTTTGGTGCACCTGCCTCTGCCCAAAAGTATGCCAAGGTCTGTTACCACTTCGTAGCGCGCAACACCAATGAGCTTTCAGTCACACAGGGGGACACTCTGGAGGTAGGAGGGGAGAGGGGACGGATGCCATGGTAACGCTCATCTCTTCAGTATGGGTATCACTGCCATCTCATAAAATGAATGTGGTCTTTTTTTTCTGCGACAGCTTTTACAGTGTAATTTACTTCTTTCGGTCTCTGTGCGGCTAAAGCACAGGCCTTAAAGAGATTTGAACCTCAAAAAACAATATTAAGCCGTGTCAACAGTTTCTGTCAAAATGGTAAATTACCTCATAAATCTTAAATAAGAACTGGAGTGGACCTGAAGGCTGAGGGTGAGTGTGTGTGTGAGTCAGTAAGGTGTGCAGACGTCTGTAAGCCCCAATAAGTTGAGTTTACTTAAAAAAATTGAGGAAAGTGGTTGCCTTAAAAACACCAAGTAACGTGAAATGAAAACCTGAGTACATTTAACTTAAAATCTATTGCAATATCAACTGCTTTGCCTAGTGACACTTAAAGCATTACGTTCAATGACCATTAAAATTTCAAGTTGATTTAACTTAAAATCTATGTGTGAATGATTGAGGTGTGCATACGTCTGTGTGTGTGTGCAGACGTCTGTGTGTGTGTGAGTGAGGTGTGCATGTGTCTGTGTGTGTGTGAGTAAGGTGTGCATATGTCTGTGTGTGTGTGTGAGTGAGGTGTGCAGACGTCTGTGCGAGAGCAAGTGAGGTGTGCATATATCTGTGTGTGTGAGGTGTGCATACGTCTTTGTGTGTGTCTGAGTGAGGTGTGCATATGTCTGTGTGTGTGTGTGTGTGAGAGAGTGAGGTGTGCATACTGTGTGTGTGTGTGAGTGAGGTGTGCATATGTATGTGTGTGAGTGAGGTGTGCATATGTATGTGTGTGAGTGAGGTGTGCATATGTCGGTGTGTGTGTGAGTGAGGTGTGCATATGTCGGTGTGTGTGTGAGTGAGGTGTGCATATGTCTGTGTGTGTGTGAGAGTGAGGTGTGCATATGTCTGTGTGTGAGTGAGTAAGGTGTGCAAACGTCTGTGTGTGAGTAAATAAGGTGTGCAGACATCTGTGTGTGAGTGAGTTAGGTGTGTGTGCAGACGTCTGTGTGTGAGTGAGTTAGGTGTGCAGACGTCTGTGTGTGTTCGGCAAGAGAGAGGGAGCTGGGGAGAGAGGCAGTGACAGTGTGACTTTTTCACGTGTAAGAGAGAATATGAAGGTGACTGTGCATGTGTGTGTTTATGTTATGTGTGTGTGTGCTTGAATGTATATACAAAGAGAGAGAGAACAGAAATGTTGTACAGTGTGTGTGTGTGTGTATCCAAATGCTGTTCCTCAGTGTCATTATGTGTCACTTATTGCAAGAAAGCACCCTGTAAACAGAGTGCATACAGCCCCTTTAAACAGAGTGCATACAGCCATTTGCTGTCTGTTCCCTTCCAACTGAATACACTGCATGCAGAAGCCGGCCTTGTTGGGGGACGGGGGCCATTTCCTATATAAGACCCCCCCCCCCCCCCCCCCCCCCAGCCAATACCCCGATTTGAAGAAACACAGTAAACACAGTAAGACGCCCGGTGCCAACCCTGAAAGGTTTTCTGTCCCTGCAGGTGCTGGAGGATGACAAGCAGTGGTGGCGTCTGAGGAGCCGGAGTGGGCAGGAGGGCTACGTGCCCTGCAACATCCTCAAGCTGGTGGAGCAGCCGGCACCTCGCAAGACAGCAGGGTTGCTCATCACCCAGGTAGCATCAGACTACTGCACTCACTCACTCCCAGCATCGCTGAGACATAAGGCCTCTGTCTCAGTCTCTACTTAGGGGTAGAACTTCAAATAGGATTCTTAACGCAGGGAAAGTTTCATGTGCCAAACAAGCCACCGCCAATCAAAACATATTGGAACTTGTCATATAAACATATATCATTTCTGAAGAGAATTCCATCTCTTTTATGTTCCTTTCCTTAGTATCCAATTTTATCTTATTTTCCTCATTTATCTATTTTTCATTTCTCTGTCCTCACTTTTACCCTCTCCACTAACTTCCTCTTCCTCTCCATCTCTCTTCCTCCCCACCCTCCTCCTCCTCCCATCTGTGTTCTTGCAGCCCGCGCAGCCGAGTAAAGTCCCTCCGTCGCCTGTGCCACTGAGTGCCCCTGTGAGAGCGCCAGCGAGAGGAGGAGAGCGAGTGGAGAGGTCTAAATCCCCGCAGGATAAAGACAGTCAGTATCTCTTTGCATGCTCTGATTATGCATGATGAGATAAGGACTAGGGGAGAGAAGGTGCTCGAAAAAGGACAAGATTAAAAAGAACAGAAAAAGGCATAAAAAAAAAAGTGCAACCTTATGAGTGTGCAATGTAGAAATCCACCGGGGGTTAAGTGCAGTCCTCACATTGTTCACTTTAGTGGAGCTTTCCGGGGTAAAGTCGACTAAATGGGTAGAAAATAACCCTCTTTGAGTGATTTTATCCCTGTTTCTGTTCCCACGTGGTTCCACTGCCCTCTTCCCCCCTGCAGGTAGAACTCAGGTGAACGATGAACTGCTGCAGAGGATCACTGCCAGTAAGAGCCAGCCTCCGGCGCGGAATTTCCGTGTGGAACGTCCAGAGGGGATGCCCACGCCTCTCACCCATGAGTCGGAACCCTGGGAGGTCAGCGCCTGGCTCAAAGCCAAGGGCTTCAGCAAAGTGTGAGTGACCTGGTTGGCATGACTTGGCAAGCTATAAAAAGGACAAATGTACCACCCATCAACCAAGCAGCACTGTGTGGAATGTGATGTGCTTCGGGCCTTACAGCTATGTTCACGATAAACATCCTTTCACTGCATAATGAAATCTGACCGTTAAAGTCAACACAAACACAGTCGACAACAAAATCCACAGAAAACTTTGATCCAAGTGCAAGGCAATGTGAGATTTTTGCTTGCTAGCTTCTTTGATTTAATACAACGTTGCATCTTAGACAGCATGATGAAAAGAAAATCTCTCTTAACTTTCCCATGAATTCCCTCCATGTTGTTGCATTCCATGCAATACTTTAGTACCTTTAACTTTTTCATGAACAAACACACTTCATATTTACACAGAGGTGTATAATCACGCTTCAGAAAGTACACCTCTGATTTTATGTCAACCACCTGCACTTGCTAATTAGCGCAGCCCTTGAACCGGCAGGCAGAAGTAATGAGTGCGATGAGGAGGCATGTGCTCGGGCGGAGCACAACCATGGCAGGACGACTCTCTTAAGCTGCGCTTCCATCTGCGCTTTGAACGCCCTCTTGCTCTGGTGGTCCTCCAGAAATGCCCCACTGATTTACAGTCAGTCCTGTCAGAGATCTCCTGCAAAACCTTCACTGTAGCCTTCCCATTTCGCACACGTTGTAGTGATACTCGGTTGATTAGCTCTGTCAGGTGTATGCTAAATAATGAGGTTTTAATTACACTATGCAGGGTGGGACATCCTCAGGGGTTGGAATATGGACCCCTTAATTTTGATGGCATGCTGTGTGCTTTTGGAAGAAGTGATACGCTAGCTGTTGCTAAACCCATCAATCAAACTGCAGGAACACTCTACTCACTGTTCCCTTTGAATCCTAACCCCCTAAACACAGGCTTGCCTGCTGCCTCAGCTAGAGCGCATGACTGGCAGTGAGGATGTAGAAGGTGGTCTGCAGAATTGTCTCCCTGAGGGTAAAGCCTGGGGCTTTCACACATCCCAGATTTTTTCCACTATTTTTCCACTCTTTTTTTCCCCCACTACTTTCTCTCCAGAAAGTGGAGAGAATTTCTCCAAATATTAAATAAAAGTGCTCCGTTTTATAACTGGTGATTGTGCCCTTAAAGCCTGCCTTTGTGTGTCTGTGTTGGGGCCTCAGGACGGTGAGCTGCCTGGGCATCCTGACCGGAGCACAGCTCTTCTCCCTGAGCAAAGACGAGCTGAAGGCTGTGTGTGAGGACGAGGGGGCGCGAGTCTACAGCCAGGTCACTGTGCAGAAAACACAGATGGAGGTGAGCCATGCGTAATGTGCACGTACACACACACACACACACACACACACACACACACACACACACACACACACACACCAGGCACAGAAAACACTCACTTCTCTTACATACATAGAAACACTCACTTCTCTTACATACACACACACATATATATATATAGTGGCTGATATGTAGCATATACTGTATAGGCTATATGTATACATTATAACTATTATCAAACCATGGCCAACAGGGGGTGGGTTTCAATCACTAAATATACAGACTATACTAAATACAGAGAAACCAGTTCAAGAGAAATAAAATTGGCATGACTTTTGATGACAAAATGACAAAATGTAGGCTATGCTTGACCACCTTGTGTGCGGCTGCAGCACATACAAAATATTTTCAAACTGGAGGGTCATTGGGATTCCAGTGGCATTATGCTGAAGGTGCAAAGATCTGCATCATAGAGTTTCAGGGTTGAATTTCAATCCTGTCAGACAGAACATATTTTATTTTATTTAATTTTTTGATCTATTCCACTGAAATATGTTTTAGCCGAGGAAGATCTCAGGATATTTCAGGCGCTTAGGTCCAAGTTGGGGATCTGTTTTAGTCTTTTTTCATTTTTCAGATTCAGATTTACAGAACCTAGTCGGAATATTTTAGACTGTAGGCTTTGGGCTACATGAATACTTTAAGTAACACATTAGGCTACCAGAAAACCAAACTGCTCATTAAAAAGAGCACATAGACAGCTTGAGAATAAAAAGACATGTAGGAAAGTTGGCTGCAGTATCAAACTTTGCATCCATGAAATGCAACACTGTGTTAGTCAGGCAGGTCACATTAGTGAAGTTGCTAATCAGCTGATAATTAAGCTGATTCATGATGCTTGCCATTCCCATTTGTAACACGTATCAGTAATCAGGTCTTTTTAATACATCCTCTCATTCTTTCATCAGCAGTCTCTTAATTGCATGGCTGCAAGCTGCATTTAACCCGCCCCCGTCACTACCACCACCCTTTGTCTGCCTGCTCCTCAGACTAGCTCAGCTCATATTTAAGGGCAGGCCAGACTAAGCGGATTTTCATACTTTTGCGGAAAATAACTTGACAAACTGGCCTCCCGGCCAGATAAATCTGCCATTTGGAGCGTTACTTTCCGTCAAGGTTAGAATCCCCTCTCCAGAGTGGGAAGGTTGCAATCTACCCTGCTATCAGGGCCTGTCTGGCCGCAAATCGGGTTTGAATCCGCGAATCTGATGACGTAATTATCCCACGTGAACGCTGGAAGCTGTCAAGTAGTCACATACATCTTCCCAATCGCAATAAAAACAAAAAAATGTAAGTCTTCTGTTCTGTTTATGGCTGGCAAACAACGATCTAAGAAGGGCACGTTTTATTCACTGAGTTACCAAAGCAGTCTTCTTTATGGGGACTAATTTACACTGCACTGAATTACACAACTAATATTACCAGATACATATAATAGTGGACATTACACTAGGCAACATGGATCTCATTCATATCTCATCCAGTCAAAATCTTAGCAGGATTGAACACATCTTTATCACAGCGTATCAACATAAGAACAGAACATAGCTAAATCTCCGCTTAGCGTGCTAATCACTACTAATAGCACTAGAAGGTAGCCCAAAATGTGGTATTTAATACACACGATCTATCACAGTAGCAACTTCATTAAAACCCTTACTTTCATTAGGTATGCACATAATGCATCACATACAGGTCGAACAATGATGATTTAAGCATAGGAAATGTATAAGGCACAGTATGGTCAACTACTTGGCGACAAACTGAACTGTCACCAACTTAACTAGTTGTAACTTGTCGTCTTCTTCTACGAGTCTTCTTCTCCATTTCCGGTAGCACCCTTCACAGCGCCACCAACAGGCCTTGCATATGTACTACAGCATATTCACCAGTTTCAATGGGTGTGTGTGGCCGTAGAACAGCGCAGCACAGCTTTGTCTGGCAGCGATTGACTAAACCCGAATACGTTCCGGAAAGTATGAAAATCGGCTTAGTCTGACCTTACTCTTAATGATTCCACCTGGGCAGCAGGGGTTTTGCCCGTCCTGTGCGCTGGCCAAATTCGCCGGCTCACTTCAAGGAGGATTTCCTACTGGAGCGAATTTTTGATATTGTTGTCAATATGACTTTGAAGCTCCGCAAGTTTTTGTCCTAGCGTCATGAAAAGAACACCCCCATAAACTCTTCTACTTTAAAGATATATATAGTTCGAAAAACACCTGTTAACGACCCACCCGTTAGCAAATGAGGGCGATTCATATGTTAAATGCATGGTAAAGAAGGCGGTGAGGACAAACGTATCCACTTTGAGCTGGTTGCTATGGTTACTCAGTTATGCTAGCTAACTACCTAGCAAAGGAAACTTGATATAACCTTAAACTATTTAAATGGAAGAGTTCCATTTACATAAAATGATAGCTAGTTATCTAGCTGATGTTATAGTTTCCTCGATTTAAAGTATACAATTATAATGGGGAAAGGTAGAAACCCTCAGGGACAGGGTGCCTGTGTAACTTTGTATAACGGAGTTCATATTCATGAGTTCATAATTGACACGAACGGTGCAGATCCATGCAAGCGATCTGAGCGACGCGATCAAATTCCATTGCTTTGAGTGGGCGTGGTGTAGCGTGTGGAAATAGACTGGACTAGTGATTTTTCAAACCGTCAAAGACGAGAAAAATCGCTCCTCATTTGCATAAGTTTGAGCATGTTCGAATTTTCATCAGGCGCGTCGCTCAGATCGCTGGTCTACGTCACAATGGAGCTGGCTCCCGTTGAAATGCATGGGGTCGCCCAGATCGCGTCGCCCAGATCGCTTGTATGGATCTGCACCGGAAGAGTTCTGCGCATGTATTACCATACCTATGTGTGTGTAAAGAATGCTGATATGAAATATGAAAACAACCAGAAACATCTATGTGTATTGTGTTCTTCAAAAACGTACCCTTGCTAGAAAATGTTGCAGAATGCAGCCCAGAAGTAAAATTTGGCACTAAACACAAAGACGTTCACACGCGCAGGTCCTGGGAGATTGTTTAGCCTACAAACTGTCAAACAGGCTACCTTGCAAAATGGACGTTAGGGAGACCGTGTGTGGTAGCCTACGTATATATCCACCCTAATATACAACACCGTGCCACTACAAAACAGCACCATATTCTAAATTCGGCCATTTGAGAAAACAACTATTATCAAATAATGACCACAAAAAAAAAATCACAAGAAAGTAGGCCTAATACAAGTAGGCTACAGCTGGCCGCCCTGTGCAGTCTGCACATCCCACGCTACGCCACTGCCTGGGCTAGAACTGTCATGAATAAAATGTGCATTTTCATTTGTACTGCTGTGTTGTGATTCTCATACGATCCCTATCGGAAAAGTCTTGCTACTCTCGATCCAGAAACGAGTAGCCTACCTGCTCTTCTTACTGCAGTCCACTAGCCTGGTGACACCAGCCTACGTATTTCCGCCTGAATTGATTTCAAGCTCATATGAAATGGAGTCACAGGCTGGTAATGGCCAGGCTAGCAGTCCACTGCATTCAGACATAAATAAGTCATGTTTGTTTGATGAAAGTGGTCCCAGCTGTAGGCCTAGTAAATAAAATGTGACCAGCCGATCAAAAGCAGTTAATGAGGCTACCATACCTGGGGCTGTTCATTTGGTAACTATAATAAACTAGTTCATCTGAAACTGTTGAAATGGTTTTAGCTAAGTTTGTGCATGGCCAACCAGCAATAGCCTACTGTTTTGCAAGCAGTTGATCACCCAACCACAGTTTTATTCACAAGCATCTGGTCTGATAGTAACTGATAGTAACTAACATGTTTCAACTGTAGTATGATAAAAACTGACAATCTCATTAAGGTCTAAAACGACATTGTCTCCGTTTTCTGTGGGCTACCTCCTGGCACAGTGCTCACGCTGGAACTCTCTCTTCCACAGAGATTCCAAGGCACATCAGAACTGCAGGAGATCATGAGGCGCCGGCAGGAGGAGGTTGATGCCGTCGCTTCTGACTGATCCCTCTCTCTCTGTGCTTGTCAGTGATTTCCCTATCTTCCCTGGCAACAAAGGCAGTGGTAACCCACCACCAGGCAACCATGAGGCTCTCACACCAAAGTGTGTGTGTGTATAGTGTATTATCTTATTCATTACATCATTACTCATTTATTGTTTAAAAATGATAAACATTTCTGAAATACCTTTTTGTTTTCCCTGTAAAACTGTTGATGCTAGAACATCTTACTGGAAACATACTCCATTCCAGAGCATGCTATCTGCTTTTAAATGCTCATAATCATCCATGACTGCATTTATCCATTAAAATACATTTAGAGATGTTCGAATATATGTACGGAATGTAACTATTTGCTTTGGATGTTATTTTTGCCCTCTCCATCTAATAATTATCCCCAGAAGAGGAAGTTGTTTCGTCACCCTGATATGCCCTGAAACACATTATGCACAGTATATATGGTGACTGCTTTACAAGTATTACCGTTATTTATCTACTGGAAATATATGTGTGGGGGTGTCTTTGAAATGAATGAATGATGTATGAACTGTGAGTGAATGCGTAAAGTGGTGTTACGATCACGGTA
This sequence comes from Sprattus sprattus, assembly GCF_963457725.1. Lineage (NCBI taxonomy): Eukaryota > Metazoa > Chordata > Actinopteri > Clupeiformes > Clupeidae > Sprattus > Sprattus sprattus. Next base: position 30,647,828 of record NC_137926.1, read on the forward strand.
TTTTCTCTGTAGATGCTTATGAAATGTATTGCTGAGCAGATAGGCAGGTGAAAGCATTAGGTCAAACCATTTTGCAAAAACCATGAAAAGAACAAATAAGGACATTCACAAAAGAGAGATTTTTTCTTTTTGTCTGCCACGATAATGGCTGAACACCTATTCATAAGCCTATTATACCTTTTATAGTATGCCTGAAAGTTGGGTGAAAGTGGTAATGGCTGTACACCTCTTACTGTGTTCACGTAGGCCGCTAAATGACTGACAGATGACAGTCAGGTCCCAGTGTAATGATGATAAATGCTGGCCACAATCCCAGCACGTACCCAGCCTCGCCACTTCTGAAGAAAGCCCACTTCATGCTCCGATCTGCTGGGGGGTGACAGCTTTAGTCCTCCCAGCCTTCAGAGGAGATTACACCAACGGCCCTCACAATGCCCGCCCGGCCGGAGTCACAGTGGCTGATTGGCTTAGTTTACGGCTGTCCGCCAGCGCACTTTATCCGTGTCCGACGCTTGGCATTGTGCTGCTTTGACTGACTGTTTGAAATCACTGTTGAGTGTCACGCAGAAAGCAGTTTTCAGGCGGCGGAATGTTACTATGTGTTAACTGCACATAACCTAGATGTGTTGGTGATATCGTCTGCACATCATGCCATACACTGGAATGGTTTTATTGTGCTACACACATTGATCGATATGTAAACACAGAGCTTTGATGCAGCACATGAATGCATGTTAGAGGAAGGTTGTCATTATGTATGGTTATAAATCTATAATGCCAAAAGGCTGAAGCCCAGTACTGCCAGCCATAATCTCAAACACTGAGTTTGACATAAAAAGCACATCAAGTCCCTCTACAACAACGCATACAATACGATAAACAATACACTACAATAGACAATCATTACGACAATAATATTTGTGTGGATATCTGTAAACTTCCAGACTACCCAACGGCTAAACTCTTACGTCATTTGTTTGTTTTCTGTCAGTGTGCTAACAAGCTCAAATTCACAAAAGAAAATCATGATTAGTTTGACATTTCTCTGTGCCTGACTAAATCCGATAACATGAGACAGATTTGGCATTTGGGGAGTGTAGCCATGGGGGTAAGAGCAGTGTTGAGTGACGTGTGTGTGTGTGTGTGTGTGTGTGTGTGTTTGAGGGTGTGTGTCTCTTTGTGTGTGTCTCTGGGTGAGTTTCTGCGGACAGACGGTGTATCAGTCACACACACACTCACCCGACTCCACAGGAAACAGTCTGCACTCAGTTGCTGTTCCTTTCACTTTGCGCACCACCCAGCAGGGAGTCACTTAAAATAGAAGATAATAACACGCATGGGGGCCTCTCTTAGGGGAGATGGAGTAGGACTGGAAGAAGACTCACTTACACACACACACACACATGCTCAAACATTGCACCCACACTGCACACAAGACACACACACACACACACACACACACACACACACTTGAAGCCTAAAAATACACCCATACACACACATTAGGCATACATCACATATACATAGTGACATATAGTAACAAAAGTCACACACCCACAAACATTTACACTTGACAACCACTGACATTAATTATGGTTGTAGATTTGTTGATTATGTGATATCTATATTGCTGACACGTAATTATAGGTTTATGTCATTCTCTAGAGTGAGTGTTCAGATTTATAGTTATTTGCACTAATGCACTTGAAAAGAGCCCTCACATCAACTTGATTATTTTCTTGGATGTGATATCGAAAGTGACATCTAATTCAGGCAAAATAGTTTCAGTCGATGTCCCAAACACACCTAATGCTACTTGGGAACTGGGAACTCTGTTGAGATTTGCCAGCTTTGCTCTCTACATTCTTGGAATACATATGAGAGCTCAAAGACTTGAGGTTCTTGAAGCCATATTCAAACGAACCTCCCAGAACAAGGACGATGAAATGCAGATTTTTCCTCTGACTGTTAAAAGCTGAAGCAGCACTCACATGCCTGAAAGAGAAGCAGGTTACTTGCTGAAGGAGATAGCTCTGCTATCAGCTTTTATTCCCTAAATTGATTTTCTCCCTCCATTCTTTGACATAGAGTACAGTGTAAGATTTACACTCTAATCACAGCTAACTAGCAGAGTGCCCTTTCTCTCAGCATGACCTCCATGGTAAAACTGGTTCTGATTAGAGCGAATGCCGTTCCACGCTAAAGGTAATTAAATTACTGGTGCTCTGCTCACTTTAACATCTGTAGCAATTCATTTTCTTTTATTCCCATTTGCAAGTCCATCGCAACTTCATTTTAGATTTGCATCTTGGCTTTGGCTAGGCTGGAAAAAAAGACACTGATAAATGTATTTCCATTGCACTCACAAGGGTGCATTCTATAGCTAACGCCTATAAATAAATGCACACATTCAAAAGCTGTATATCCAGCCCCAACGCACATCTCCCCATAATTGCACTTCCAGACCATATGTGGAAACCACTGCGCTGTACCATTTCGCATAACACATCATTCAGAAAAGGCCAACAGCTCTTCAACGGGAGGCTAATATGCCAAGGTAGTCATTTAATCCTATCTTACACAGACAGCGTTAAAGTTAATGCAGCCCGTCACATTCACTCCATCACAAAATGCTTCAGTTCAACGCAAAGAGCCTAGCGGAATTTCAATTCCAACTGACTAAAAGGGCAACAGCACTCTGCCTGCTGTATCCTCTGAATGTGTAGTGATTGTGACAGCGGTGGTGAGTCCATAGCAATAGGCAAAGAAAGGAAGCTACTGGATACTGGACGCATCTGAAGGTGACGACCTGTACTGGACTGGAGCGACTACCAGCGAGAATATACTCCACCACAACATGCGTGGGTCAAACAGGCACACTTCAAAGTGCATCACAATACTGCCATGAAAATCTTTCACTGCCCTTGTTGAACCAATAGAGAAATCAAAACAAGATGGCCACTTGACCACTGACCTTGTATCCACATTCCCTATGTTATAGGCTTCTTCAGCATGCTGCAGAATGGCACATTTGAGACAGAATCTTCAAACATTGAAAGCATGGGCTGGGTATTCTAAAACCAACTTCGATGGATAAGGGGGAAAAGTTTTGACAAGGTCTGCCAAGACAGCCATTCATATTCAGACAGAGGGAGCAGTGCGACCCACACAGCAACATTAGCATGGGACAGGGAGGACCTCTCCGACCACGCACTCTCAGCCTCTGAGCCCCACAGTATTGAGCTTTCCAGGCACAAATCCCTCTTATCAGCCTGGAAGAAGCATCTCCTTCCACCCCCTCCAGGGTAAATCCTCTGTTCTGCAGCAGAAATGTCCTAACCATCACAGAGCTCCACAGACTCACTGTAGACCAAGCAAACCAGGCATGCATTGCTGCCTTCTAGACAGGGCTCATAAGCTTTATGTTGGACATTAATTACATTTCGGATCTCTTGTTTGCCCTCACAACTCTTATAATAAGTCAAGAAATAAATATACAAATATGCAAAAGAGAATGCTAATGCATAATTGACAGACCGGTACATCGACTCCTACTTATGCTTTTGCTCCACTGTCCTTCCTCGGAAGGGTCAATTGTCTTTGTTTAAACCAAACACAAGACTGACAAACATTGCAGCACAGAAAGAGAGGCTGTCTTGTATCCACCCACTCACCATCTGTTAGTGAAACTCTTTGAGTGATAAGACACTCTTGGATTTTTTTTTACGTCTTCCAACTCTGGGGAAAATTAAAGTGTGCTCAGGTACATGGCTATGCCCTCAAGCAACATAGCAAAGTTTGTGTGTGTGTGTGTGTGTGTAAGTGTGAGGAGACAGAGAAAGTGAGTGTATGTGTGTGAGAGAGAGAAAACCCAGTTGGGGAGGTGAGGAGCGAGGACAGGCTGAAGTATCACCCTGTTGCAGAGGGAGAAGATGTGGCGAGCAAGCCAGGATGGGGCCCAATCTGAGAGAGATGCTCTCACTCTGCTGAGTTTATGAGCTGTTGGACGTTGGTCATGGTGCACAGATGGTGGTCAATAATGAGGTTTTGGACCAACAGGACACTCAGGAGCCTGGGAATAGCACTCTCGGTAAAACTGCTTGGCACATTTCAAAATTGGAGCTAGTGTTTTTTTTTGCACTTCAGTGCCAAGAAACCCATTTCAAACATATTATGGTACTAATTGAGACAATGTTAGATGTCTTCAGGCAAATTGCTGCTTGTAACACAATGACCTCTCACCTATAAAAGTTTGTTGATGAGATGTCTGTCCCATCAGCAGCTGTCTGATCATGACGGCTGTCATGACCTTGGCTTCATTAGTGGTATTTTAGATTGCATTAATAAATATTAATAGGAACAAATGAGCATATGGTGATGATTTTGATGGCCTGAGTGGCTTGTGGCAGCCAGGGCTTAAATGTTTGGCTGTGGGATCACTTGGGTCGGTCATATAGCGTTTAGCCTCTGACTGTTCATTGACAGTGGTTGCTTTGACTACAAAGAATGCTCGAGAGACATTTTAGTAGCCTTGCATGCATTAATTGTACATATGCATGCACTAAATGTCCATATGACAAACAGCTGCCTCCCACCCCTGTACAGCAACACCTACTGGCAGTCTGAAGGCGACTGAGACTGCAGCTGAAACCAGGCCAATCACCCTATCCATAAGCCTTCCATTTTGTGGTGTCTCCATAACTGTGCAAAAAGAGAAGGGGAGGGGTAAAGCAGTCTTGCGATCACTGGCGCTGTGAGCATGGGCTATTGGTTGCTTTATGGGTGAGAACATGAGGGGAGTTGATGCTTGCTCTAAGATGAAGTTAATTTCCCCATAGAAGCATTACATTTTCAATGTTGCTGCGGTAATAGTGGGTACATGATTCGTTACCCTGTAAAAATGTCAGTCTAACCAGAGTAAATTAATTCTGACTCTTCACAAAGCTTTCACAATACTTTTACTGATCAATATTTCTGTAACAAAAAATATAACTGCAACCCTTTTATCCACTTACTGACTACAGATTGCCTGAAAACACGCTTTGAGATGATTTTTTTCGACTATAAATGCAAGGCAGCCTCTCCGACATCCAAATTAGCTCTTGAAGCTAACATCTCTCTCAACTCAATCAAATTCTCGGCAGCCTAGCCCTCCTGTCATGGAACATGCTTTCAATGACAGAAACGCTTGCCATGTTTTTTTCTTGTGATGACATACAGCCAAAATAACATCCTTCGCACCAACTCCTGAAATTACACTGTGTGTGTGTGTGTGTGTGTGTGTGTGTTTGTGGCACCCAAATGTGTGTGTCCGCGGGTGATGAAATGCCATCTTAAATGCAATCTTCTGTCGTCACGCTGGCTGCCACTGCTGGGCCAGCTATTGTTCATTAGTCAGTTAGTTTCAGGGTGCTACCACTGAGCAGGGCTTTAGCAGAATGAAAAGAAAAAGGATTATGGCCCATCCAACCCCCCTCTCCCCACAACATCCCCGTCCCATTCCACCCCACATCATCTCGTCCCCTTCTTGGGTAAGACTTGTTGGCAAACGTGACGTGTAACGAGATGATGGTGGTACGAGGCCTGTTGTTGGCCCATCAGTTACCCTGATCTGATTTGGGTGTCGGCACTGAGAGAAATGTGCAGTTTATTAGTTTTCAGTTTCTTTCTGCTTCATTATGCAACCATGACAGTGGAGAGTGGGAGATGATTTTTCATTAGCTGTTCCTATTGCCTCTGACGGTAATAACGAACGCTTTGGCAAAAGAGACAGGAAATTAAAACCCGGCATCAATACAATGCAGAGGCATTCGGCACAATGCATTTTCAGACAGGGCCGCTGCTTCATTACATGCTATGGCATATAATTAACGAGCACTGGGGGCTATCAGTCCTGCCTTTGTCATTAATCGGTGTCGATGAATGGAAAGGTGCACAATAGAATTCTGATTCTTCTGCGTCAACCATTGATAAAATCAAAAACACACACAAAAAGATCCATTTCAGTGCGGACAAATAGGAGTCCAAGATAGAAGCCGTTAAGACACTATGGAAAATCCATGGGGCCGGAGCTGAGGGCTCAGTGCAGAGGGGCAGAGACCTGTAGTGGGCTCTTATTCAGCCTTTTTTCAGGGTCAGATAGAACAAACATCCAAAGGGGGCAAGAGGCTTATAGCAGGGCAGACCAAATTACTAGCAACGTAGTGGTGCATAATGAAAGAGTTATCATCCGCTGATATGCTCCCTTTAGGCACCAAATAGTTCACTTTCGTTGCTTACCTGACAATGATCTGACTCAAAACACATAGAAATACACTTTTTTACTTTCAAAAGCTGAAAGAGCTGACTGTTGAACTCAAAATTGTCATTTTCATTTGTCATTTCAGAGTCACAGGCCTGCCATATTAACAACTGCAATCGTTAAAATAAAACTGCCAAAATAATTGTAAAATAACAACTGCAACTGGAACACCAGTAGAAAACCTAGGCAAACCATTTTAGTTAAAATGTAATTATCAGTCAGTCTTTTGTAACTTACTATTGTCTCTAAAAAAGATATGTTGCTACCATTATGCTAAAGCAGAAAAAGGACTACATTTGTGTCGCTTGCCTTTTTTGCTGTTAGCAGAGGGATAACAACATACATATTTTAGAGATTTAATGGTAAAGTCTATATGGAGGTGACATACGTATACATGCATATTATTGAACATAATCAAATGCAGGGTCTCTCAGGCAGTTATTTAACTACCATGGGCATTATTTAGGTGATTTTCCAAAATCCTTTACATTCTCTCATAAGGATTTAAAAAAAAAAAAAAAAAGACCTTTGCTTGTATGCTAATCAGGCGCATACAAAATAACGACGGTCACTTCCACACTCTATGGACGACACGGCATTCGGGTAGCAGAAATGAATGCACGCTCCGGGTGGTGATGCTTTGTGCTGTGGCCGTCACACCTTGAAGAGTGACGACTAAAGACACAGACATAGTAAGACTTTATATTTTTTGCCACAATCAAAACACATAAACAAACTTTATAAAAACACTAAAATGCAGTTCAGTCCCAAAATAGGGCCCTCTGTGAGCGCAGGCCCCTGGGCAGCCGCCCCCTCTGCCCCTCCTGCTCGCTCTGCTACTGGGGTTGTCTCATCAGATTCGAATATGGCCTGGCACGGCGTCAGCACATGACTGAATCCATTGGATTCCATCTATTTGTTTGCCATTAAGCTTGATGAAAGGAGGAATGCAAAAGACATTTGCGGCCCACAGTGAGCCATAAAGTATATTATCAATTCTCTATTATTGCGTTTGGGAGGCTGGGGGGCTGTCAGGACGGGGGGGGATTATAATGCTGCTGACTTCCCCCCAGATAAATTTACGTCTGGCATGTTTGTGAGGGAAATGGAGTTTGCAGCGGCTGCAGCGTAAGTGATGGACGGCGGAAGCTGACGTGTCAACCCTGACCCAGGAGGCCCAACTGCACGTAACCTCTTGTGACTCTTGTATAGCAAAATGCATTTCACATTTTCTTTTCCCTGTAAGTTTTCAAATGACAAATGATACTCCCATTGTAAATTTCTCGTGCTCGTGTTAAGCAACGTTCACTGACAGGTGGTAAATCCCTCAGGGACATTTATATGCATTTTATGGCTTCAACAACGACAATATACAATCAGGCCAATGTTGCCGCAATATTTCAAGGGGCCACTCTGACAGCGGTCTCCATAGCGACCAGAGAGATTGCAACGTTGATGGAATGGCACCAGAGACTATGGACAGGCAGTATTTATTATGGTTTTTTGTTGTTGTTGGGTTTTTTTTTGGTGGTGAGCATTCAGAGTTTCACCCTCATGTTGTGAGTCATTGTGAGATATGCTCTCTCTCCTGAAGTCTGAGACACTCTTTCCCCCTTCTCCCTCCCCTGCCTTTATTTCACAGTCATTTCCTCTTTTCCCCCCATCTAACACTCTGTGATGGCTCAGCACAAGGAATCAATACACCAGAAAACAAGGAACACTGACAATTTTACAGCGTAGCTAAGCTAATGTGGCGCCTGAGAGTCCCCTATAAAAGCTGAATATGACTCCTCCAGGGCCCAACTTCTGTCATCACATGCTAAATAGTAATTGGTTTATCAAAGGTTAATTGCTCAATAGATACTTGGCTGTTGGAGTTTAATTGTGCCATTAAAGGCTTCAGTCTGAGGCCCAGGTTCAGGTACTGCATGGCATCATTTCCACGAAAATATTTTTTTTGTGGCTTTGGAATCAATAACCCTGAATAAAGAAAGATAGAGCGCCATATTCTCAACCTTAAGAGACTGTTGTGGGACAAAAACTATGGGCGGGGGAATGCGAGTGAATACACTTGAAGAGCCCTACACAGAAGCAAGGCCACATTCATCTCAGCGCAGTGTTATGTGGAATAACCTACTCAGGGTAAAAGCAATTTCAACGCTTGGGTCTTCTCTTTTCAGTAGCAGCTAACAAGAACAGCCTCCGAACATTACAGCATAGTAGTCTGACTCAACGCTCTATAATGATCTTTGATATAATTCTTTGATATATGTTTTTTTGTCATTCTCTTGATGAATAATGAAAGTAGCCATTTTTTGATTTCCCACTGTAATCTGGAAATGAGGGCGCAATGACACCAAGAGCACAATGTTCTATCCAGTCTCAAAACCGCCTGGTGTGGTTCTCTTGTGGTTTTCGGTATCAACTAAATCAAATATCTTATTTGTTTGCTTCCCACACTGTCTCGAAAAAGACTGCCATAATGCGGTCTGCCGCAGTGCAATTACATCAAATAATTGACCTTGAATGTTTTTCTCAGACCAAATATTCAGTCTTAATTTACACTAATGACCATTGTCCTTCATCTCTGAGAACAAAAGAAAACACTAAGGAGTCTTTGTGCCAGAGGCAGAGCTAACAAAATGTTTGGCCAACTAAGAGAAGAGGGGGAAATTAGAAATGGAGAGGACTTTGATGCCACCCTCCTGTGCTATTTTAAAGTCTGCTTTATTATGTATTGCCTAGGGGCATGGTACGTTTTATCACTTATAAATTAAAATAGGGGTCTTGTGCTTAAACCTGTGAAGCCATGATGAAGAGGCTAATCGTCCTCCTGATAGCTGAATATGAGGCTGGATTACCTGAAGCGCCAGAATGTGGTCGTTAATAAGGAATGATGACGCTCGAGTGGAGTACTGATTCAGTGGCGAATGACCAGAGAGCACGAGGCCCTTACAGCCTTTGGATATAAGAGGCTGTGACATGAGCAACCTGTTGCACTCGTTAATGGTCATGGTAACGGCCACCATAAGAATGCAAACTGAATTCAGGCTTAGCTAATGCCTCTGTAATTATTAAAACCAAACACACTGTCTAAATTACACCAACACACGGAATGGATGGCTGAATTCGCTGCAAATTAGCACATCTGCTGTCAGGAGCTGGCTGTGACGGCTTGTTTCGACAGAGTGAAGCGACAATTTGACACAAGTGTCACAACTAACCGTCACCCACCCTGCTGAAGGCTTCCATGCTCTAATCCTGACCTGACGGAGCCACAGAAGAGGGGGGGAGAAGGAAAACACACATTTCCATCTCCTCAGACCGCTCAGCCTGTCAGTCTGCCTATTCAAAGCCCCACCTCACTGGGGGAGTCTGCCCTGTTCCCCTGTTCTGCCCGCCACTATGATATGAGTGTCACTTCAGTTTAGATGTGAGCGCAGCCTCTGGAAACCTTACAAAAGAGCTCCCACCGAGGGGCTTGCCGCGTGGCCAGGTCCCGCTGTTTCATTAGCACTCCAGGGAAAACGACTTTAAAACCAGCCTCGCATCGCACACCAGGGCACAATGCTTCTCATTCCCTGTGTATCGCTACAACACACACGCACACACACACACGTACACATACAGACACAAAACCTTTCAGTTTGCTCTCTGTGCACACTGTGATGATCACTTGAAGAGATCGAACAGCGCACTGGGTAAGCTTCACTCACAGGAATGTCTTTTGTTTCCCTCCATGCAGCCATTTAGCAGGCTAATGAGAGGACCGGACTACCTGCCGTGCCACCACAACACTCACGTGAATGGAGCACATTCCGAAGCCTCCATTTGGATAAATCGACTTGCTGCTGGTATTAAAGGCACCCAGTGCAACTTTCGAGGCAAAAATAAACATTCAATTTCTAGTCATTTTTACACGTAGTAAGTTTCAATAACTCCATACCATTACATATCGACTTTCAAGAAGCAAAGATGAGACGTCGTTGTGTGGTGAGAACTGATAGAAAATCGTAAACAACAACAATCTTTATTTATTGGTGCCACCAATGAATAAAGCAGGATTCCCTTTTGCAATTCTCTGAGTTTTCCCATGAGTCCCGAACACTTCCGGAGATTCTAACACGCAAGGCAGTGCTGTCTGTTCTAAGGTATTTGCTGAATGTTACACAATGACATTCCGCAAATGTGGCCCATGCAATGAATACAGTTGTTAGTACTTTCATGACTGTAATTGAATACAGTTGTTAGTACTTACAAAATGAATTATTATTATTATTATTATTACCTGTCACACGTGCAAGTTCGCTGTCCCTCTGCAGCCCGATCTTCTCGCTTAGCTTCCTCCATTTGTCAAATGTGTTGCCCAAGAGCACACAACACCTATGCTTCTTATGAAACTTCTGTTGTGTGGTGTCGTGAAAACACGAGGTCGACCACGCATTCTCTTCGTCTTCGTCTCGGAACAACTTAGATCCGCCATCATGAAATAGAACCATGCGCTCGCAAATAGTGAAGTCACGCGTTCGGAAAACTCTGAGAATTGCCGGCACCAATAAATAAAGATTGTTGTTGTTTACGATTTTCTATCAGTTCTCACCACACAACGACGTCTCATCTTTGCTCCTTGAATGTCGATATGTAATGGTATGGAGTTATTGACACTTACTACATGTAAAAAAGACTAGAAATTGAATGTTTATCTTTGCCTCAAGTTGCACTGGGTGCCTTTAAACTCGGAGCGTCAGGAAAAGAGATGCCTACTCTTGCATGAAAGGACAAATGCTTTAGAAGGTTCTGGTAACACTGAAGGCCTAAGGCCCTGTTCACACCTGGCAAAAACATGCTTGTTATGTGATCCAATCACAAGTCGACAGCTGTACGTACAGGTTTAAATGCACCTAACACACACTGAGAACATATTGAGATCCGACCGTTCAGACCACATTTGGAGGTGGACTGGAATGGATATGGCCACATTTCAGCAGTGGGTATGTGGATGCTTCCTGGGCATGAAGGATCGCCTACTCAAATTATGTCCTCTGCATAATGGGAAAAACATACTCATGCCAGGTGCGCCAATGACGTCCTATTAATGGCGTCTACATTTCAAAAAGATGTATTATGATTGTGTCAAACATCTTGGAGGATTTGGTTTGCCTGGAACACACCAAAGAAATAGACCCAGACTGTATTGTTTTGATTTTTTCTTCTTCTTTTCATTTGCGCCAGACTAGGCACGGGAAGTGCATTGCTGCCTTAGGCCAGCTAAAAGCAACACTTTGGGTCTTTGTAAACAGAAATGGTGGACGTGTTACTTTGCATATAGAGGAATTGAGCTCTCAAGTGGTGAACCACGTGCATCTCCAGGAAACACATTGTAATGCAGGTATAAACGGAAGTGCTTAGAGTTGTCCATTCGTGAGCGAAGCCACACGTTAATGCCTGGTATGAACAGGGCCTAAGTGACATGCAGGCAAATTTCAGGGACTGCTCATTGCATTCTAAAATAGACATTGCAATGTAAAATAGACATTGGAGCCACCTGCCACACATGTTTACCCAGGGACTGCTGCACTACCTGTTCTCTGTAACTCCTCTTCTTGCTCTCCGTCGAGGAAGATATTTTGGGCCTCTCCCCTAATTACACTTTTATAGCTGAACTCAAAATTCAGCGACACCATAAAAAAAAAAAAATCAGCTGTTCCCTAGAGGCTTGCTGAACTTGGGGAGTTTGAGCTACATTCCCTGAGGAGCACACGCACACACACACACACAGACACACACACAGACACACAGACACACAGACACACAGACACACACACACACACACACACACACACACACACAGGCACACACACACACAGGCACACACACACACACACACACACACAGACTCACTCACACACACAATCACACAGAGAGAGACAAACACACACACACACACACACAGATGCACAGGGACACACACAAACAGAGACACACACACACACACACACACACACACACACACACACACACACACACACACACACACACACACACACACACACACACACACACACACACACACACACTGTGCTTTCCATGCTTCAAACCATCAGCTATGTTTAACACATTCATAAGCTGTCAACACCACATAAACAACCCATGTGATGGATAATTGCAAAGTAGTTACTGGTGCTAACTCATCCTGAGCCACACGGCCATGCTAACTGCACTCTGCAGCACAGACACACAAAGGGCCTGCTGATGTAGCTGGTGCTGCTAATGGTGGTGTTTCACAGTGGGCCGAGTCCAGACAACAGGAGAGGTAGGCCCCATGCACTTCTTGGCTAATTCCCATCTCACGCGCACCGTGTCTGTGACACACTTGGGTGCTTTCTGCTGACTGTGCTCCTCCTCTCCTCACCTCACGCCCCTGGATATCTCTCTACCTCCATATCAGCACCACTGCTTATTGACCGCCTTTGTTTTATTCTTCCATCCTCTTTCTGCTCGTTGTCTGTAGAGCACTAATGGGTTGTGAGCGGATGATTCTGACATGCATACAAAAGCAAAAGGCCTAAGGCAAAGTCTGTGGATGGCTGACAAACTGATAATGCACCTTTGCTATTCACTATTGATACTCAGCAGGGACTGGAAACTGTGGGAATCTAAAGAGTGACAGGCTTTATGAGCTCATAATACAACCTTTCTGTTTGGGGCGGCACATTTTCCTTGGTCCTGAGGGGGACATTAGTGTTAGAATGCGCGATAAACTTTAAACGAAATGCCTACATGTCCCTTACGCCTCAAGACATCGTCTGTGATGGCGCTGGAGTGGGCTTGTAAAACTTGGTAGGGAGGGACAGTGTTTTTGCCGGTAAGCAGGCGCATAATCAGGCACGGCTCGGATCTGCGTGCCTCTTCTCCGTGTACACACACACACACACACACACACACACACAGAGACACACACACATTAGCTTTTTATGGTAGGATGCAAGATCCCTGGTCGCTGCTGTACCTTATCAGTGCTCATCAAAGGCACTGTCAAGAAAATGTAAAACCTGGACTCACAGAGACTGTCTGTGACGCTCGGCACATTCAAATGAGGAAGGGTTTATTAATTCTTCAAAAGCCAGGCAGCTCCCGTTTTTTCCCCTCCTCCCCAGACTAATTTTGGCACATTTAAAGACGATGAAAGCTCTGTCACCCCTCAAACACACACGTACATGGACTCCCAGGCACTCGCTGGTCCACTGCGGTGGAAGCCCTCTTGCCAAAACGGGAAATATCCAAGGGGGTAATGGAGCGTTGGAAATGTGTACCGGTCATGGGAAGGCATCTCAGCCTGAGGCCCACCTAGCTTTAGCCTTCCATTGACCTCCATTCATTTAGGCTTTTTTTTTTTTAAAGTCAAATAACCTCTCAAGTGTTACCTCTGTGTCTTTATGTGTTGATATTTTCTACAGAAACACATTGTGTATGATCTGTTCCTTCATTACCTAACTTTCTAAATCACATTATGGCCACTTAATAATTATTTTTTCCCAACTATGCTAATAAAAAAGACATCACAAACTTGCCGCATAGGAGAAATAACCGTATTGTTTGGAGGTGGGCTAATTAAACAGAATAAGACTACCGTTTATGTAAGATAACATTAAGCCACGAACAGAACTGCGACGACTACCATTTTCCTCGTGGTGTTTCTTCCATTGCTTTACGTCACTAAACTGGTCCTTATGCTTCACAGTAGACAGTCAGCAAAGGGCCAAAATGGAAGTAGCCATTATACGGCTCCACTTCTCTCCATTTAAACCCTATGGTGTGGCTCTATGGAAATAATGCACCGGAGTGGAGCCCCGCATCAGTGTTCCTCTGCTGACTGCAAAAGAGTAAACACAGTTAAGGCTTTGTGGAAACATGTAATTTATAATGCAAAGCATCATTTCATTTCAACATGGCAGGTGGTTGCTTGACTGTTACACATGGGGTGAAAAAAATCTGCTTGTGAAATGAACTGTTTTGCAGTATTATACACTGACGTTCCTAAACTTTTTTTTTAAATACAATTACTGTATTTTTATTTATTATTTTTTTTGCAAAATGTTTATATATATATGTACAATTATTCATTTCTCTACTAGAAGTCACAGATTAGCCAAGCCTGGGCATGGAAGGTTCAGAATATGCAATTTTGCGATCTGGCCTCAGAGCCTCTATGAAATGAACGATTTATCGGACATAGGGTGATGATGAATCATAGATAGAAAGTCCAGTTTCAAGAGGGACACTGCCATTGGTAAATGACTGTGCTACCGTAGGCTGCAAAGCACAAACTGGCATATGGAAATACTGTCTGAGGGCAAAAAAAGAATAGACAATCTCTCCCACTGTGAAAGCCTATGCTATGGTATGTAAATGAATGGGGCCTTTGCGTATACAGTAAAACTGTACAATTATCAGTCCATTTACTGTTGAGTTTACTGAGGTCATGCTGCTGGGTGACACACTGAAGAAATAATGCATTTGAGTTGAGTTGTTTTGTTGGTCTTTAATGCTAAATGCATTTTACCAAAGAATGATTGCTAAAGAAACCTTTAAAATATTCTACAAAACCCATTCATAAGGGGTTATCAAAGCAGAACCTTAACAGTTTTTCCATAGAGGCTGGTTGGTTCCACTGTATATTTCACCCCTGAGCTCTGAGCGTAGCATCGGTGGAAAAACTGAATGTACTGAGGGCTGCTTTCGTCATTAACATGCGTTTACTCGAGCAGAAACGATCCCTACAGATGTAGAGCAGGGTAAATATGAAAAGTAAGTCCCAGATCCACTTGCACAAACTCCACTGACCTGCATGGCTGAAAAAGCAAACACGGAAAAGTGTGGCGTCGGCACTTTTGCTCGTCTCAATCCCGCGCTGAGGTCGGCTTCAACCATTCCTCTCATTTAAAAGAAAGCTGTCATATTAAGATGTGTGTCCTATTCAATTTAAATGGAAATGGGCTGTTCAGCGGCTGAGAGACAGACATGCAAGGGCAGAGAGAAAAAGACAGAGGGAGAGAGAGAGAGGGGGGAAGAGAGAGGGATAGAGAGAGATAAATAGAGAAAGAGAGACTGAGAAAACAGGTTGCCTTTGAAGAATGCTATAAATGGGAAAATAAGGCGATTCATTTCGAAGAATATCTTGGTCATACATACAGTATGTAAATGAATTTAGGCAGACCAAATCCATAAGGGGCACTGCATAGGACCATAAAGCCTGGCTCGAGAGTATTCTATGGTATATACTACATACATACATGTAATCGCACGACCCCCACCCACACACACACCCATCCATCCTTTCGCCCACCCACAACTCAGTGAGCTCTCCACTGAAGGGGGATATTTCAAACAACAGCAAGGCCTGTGGCTTTGGTGACCCTTTCTTCAGAAACACAAGAGACCCTTCAACCTCTCCTCCCTACTGAGTGCGAATGCACCGTGCAGAGCTGTATAGACAGAGAGAGTGCACTGAACACACACTTTATACGGCTGGACATCAAAGCTCCAATTATCTTAATTACACAAATCTTAAAATTCATTAGCAGAGAGCTCTTTGCATATCAGAGAAGAATATAAGGGTCTAGGTCAATGGCGTTTTTTTGTCTTTTGTGCACAATCTATGAGCACAATACAGTGAAACCCCATGTATCCGCTGAATCGGTAACCAGGTTTTCAATTATCCACAGTTTACCGCAGCCCACAAATAAGAAGTGTAAAATTCCCAAAAATAAACGGTTCATAAGTTTTACATTTTGTGCCACTCTGGGTAGCCTCTCAGCACTGTTGCGCTTAACACATAACTCATCTAATTTCTCATGTCCGTCCATCCCCGATTCCTCCATCCTTGTTGCATTCTGTTGCAAGTTTTTATCAAAGGGAGGGGATAAGACGTAATGAAAAAAGGATATCTCTCCATCATCCATTGAGGGTTAAGAAAAAACGTCAGAATCCCGTTCATTCAAGAGAGAGACTACATTCACATAACCATTATTATAGTACATTGCTATAATTGTTTTATTTTATTATTATCTATTGTTTTGATGACGTATTGTGTGTGGTTTATAAATTAAACTTCATCATAGGTACAGTATATGTACACAAAAAAGTTATAAACGTTATAAGGTGTTTGCTATTTATAAGGTGTTCGCTACTATCCATGGTTTCGGCTATCCACAGTAGGTCTTGCCAGGGGACACGGAGGCACTACTACACTACTACACTACTACACAGAGGCACTACTACACTTCTGACAGCATTTAACATTGTTTTACTATTCATGTCCAAATGAATCCTGAAGCCCCCGTCTTTTCTGCGCATCAGAAGAGTATGTTGCGCTAAACCTCTTGGGACATACTTGAAAAAAATAGTCAGTGCTGTCTTGTCCATACAGCCGATTTATTCACATAGAGGACAATTTTAAATGAAATGACTTGTAAATGTGGGTGTATTCAGTACACATAGTGACACTTATGCAGATATTTTCTAGTGTTCAAAAATATAAAAACACTTGGGATCTCAAAAGCACACAGAGGTGTGTATGCATGTGTTTGAGATGAGGTGTGTGTTTGTCTCTAGGATTTCTCTCTGTGAAAGTGTTAGCCTTTCCCCCTGCTCAAAGAGGGTCTGTGTGGCCTACCAATGTAAAGTGTCAGTGACCATGGGGTGTCAGCGAGAAACCACCACACCAAATGACCTGGCGCTTCACTGGGGTCTAACTCAGGCGGGGTACAGCGGTAGAGGAGTCGAGTGGAGATTCCAAGTGGGCAAGGGTCACTCATAGGGTCACCAGCACCGGGCAGCGTACCCAGCCAGCTCTCAGCCTCCAGCAGAAGCCAAAGGTCACGCAAGAGAACGAGTCACCTCAAGCTGCAGGAGACCATTCTATGGCTCGAACTGAGGAAAACTGTTACACATACTTCTGCCAGTGTTTGTGTGTGTGTGTGTGTGTGTGTGTGTGTTTGTGTATCTGTGTGTGTGTGTGGAAGTCAGTGAATCTGAGAGTGTGAATTTTTTAAACATTTACAGTGCATACTCATGCAGAAGGATCTGGAAATGTCTTCTGTATGGTAGTACTGTTGACTGAGCCCCAAACCCTTTTAAGCTTGCAAATGCCATTGACGCCTGCTTCCTGTATCAGGAAGACTGCAATATGTCTTGCCTATAGCAATCACACCTCTATAATCTGATTATTCTTGACTGTCTTCAGTAATGGTGTTCATTTCTCTCTTGGGCTGTGCTTTATGCTTTATGAAGGCAATTCTGTCAGACTACTTAATTCGTTAATTTATATTAAGTCTATTAGATGCAAAGTGAATGCTAATTTAGGCTCTTATCTTGTGTTGTTCTTCATAGGTTTACCAATCATGTTATCTGCTGGCTGCAAGATCTATTTATATTTCAAATGTGTCCCATTTCATAAAAAAATAACAGATTCCATGCCTTGATGTCCATTCCTTTGAAGTCTCCATTCCATTCTCTCTCTCTCTGTCTCCCTCATCCTTCCACACATTCTCACCTCCAGTGTGTCCTCTGCCTCTCTCCACTGTCCTCTCTCGTTTCCCAGCCTCTCCTCACAGGGCGCTGCATGTCCCTCACAGCTTTGAGGAATCTGGGTCCCTCTTTCTCTCCCCCTCCCTCGCTGCCATAACAGCATTCTCTTCTCGGCTTTGACATTCCAGATCTTTCTGTGTGGTGTGTCGACTACGCTCCTCTGTCTCTCTCTCTCTCTTTCTCTCTCTGTTTCTCTCCCTCCCTCTGGGCCCCCAGGTAGGGCTCTGTCATCTCTCCATCCGCCCTCGTTCAATTCCACTAAGGCGCAGTGTCTCTCTTCATCTCCCTTCTCTTCCCCATGCCTTCGTTCCCCCCTGTTTCTTTCCTTCCAAATGTCATTGTCCCTCTGCAGCACTGTCCATCTCTGTCGCTCGGTCGCCTTCTTTTCCTCCTCTCTCCTTTCCCTTTTTCCCCTCCTCCTCCCCTCTGGGGCCCAACTCTCGTTCCTTACCATGCCAAAGGGAGGGGAGTTCTTCATCTCTGTCCTGTAATTCATCTCCTCGGTCTCCTTCTGCTCCTGTCACTCCCCCTTTCTACTCCTCAATTTCTCGTGCTCACCTGACAGCCCATCTAGTTGATGACCTTCTCCGTTTCCTCCTTCTTGGCCTCCTTTTAACCCTGTTGTCTTGTCACAGGCTCCTTTTTTCTGTTCACTTCTACAGCAATCTCTACCATATGCAGGCATGAAAACGGGTAAGGGGTGAAAAAGGTGAGGAGGATATTACCCCTCTGGGGGGGTCCGGGGGCGTGCCCCCCCTGTAAGTAAAATTTAAATATTCCATATTTTAAAGCGTCAATCTGATGAAGTTTGAGATGCTTTTTTTCCAACTTGGGGAGAGCTGGAGAAACTTAGCTTCAGCCATGAGTCAAAAAATATTTTGGCCTCCTTACTTAGTATTATGCATGCCATTTCATGCCAGCCTGTCACTGGGTCTATCATTTACAGTATATGAGGCACAATGTGGTAAGGGCACCACAAATGGCTTAATGCATAGCCCCCACGAGAGATGCCGTAACTTAACTTGTCTACTCTTCCATCATGATTGACAGCCAATACAATGTTATGTAATTCAGATTTCAATACATTTTATTGGCGAGGCCCTTCGCGTTAATATTTCCATGCACTCGCATCATCCAGTTATTCAACATAATAAATCAGCGGCGAAAAAAACAATACAATCATATGTTCTTTAGAAGTACTAAATGATGCAAAATGTAAGGATCTCTTTTCATTTATGGAATTCTTGTCAAGAAAATATGATTCTATTGTTTTTTTCGCCGCTGATTTATTATGTTGAATAACTGGATATATATATTTAAAAATATGTTAAGCTCCTATTAAAGTATCCATCTATCTACTTCCAGTGGCACTTGCTCTTGACTGCTTTGCCTCATAGCTTGGCGACTTGGCCTTTTTGAGCAGAGCATCACTGAAGCCTTCCATGTGACAAGAGTCCCCTTTGCAGCCATGCTCACCTTTCTTGTCACCAAAGTGCTTATCATGTCAGTGCTCAGGGTTGCACTGTATTGGGTCTTGTTTATGGTAACGAGACTGAAAATGGTCATCTGACGTCATGATTTGTTTTATACCTGCAAGGCTTGTAAGTTGACTGGCTGAAATAGTAGGAATTATTTGCTACGTTAACAGTCTGTAGTCAAACACCTTTGCAATGGTCACTTTGCCCCAACAGAGCGATTCAAAGTTAGAACAGGGAGTCTCCGTGGCGTTTGAGTTAATGTAGCTAAATTATCTTACTCCATCAGTTATTCACACCGTAGCCGTCTCGTAACCAGGCTAATCACATCATTGCTAACTTTTTCATACTTGTATCTGAAGGTTATGCCCCTTGAAATGAATCATCCCGTTAAGTTACCGAACACATGTTTTAACGTTTTATATGGTAACATTACGGTCACACAAAAAAAATGCGTCCAGCAGGGATTCCAAAATTGTCCGGGATTTTGCCTCGTCGGATATTATTGTTTCTCTGGGTCTTTCACAAATGAGTTATTACGTCTTTACACGTTTTGGAAAGGGTATCACTTACGTTCCACCTTCTTGCGCGAGCTCTGTCATTGGTCAAACTTTCCCAGTGTTGACAGATATAATTCATTATCCTCCAAATACGATCATTTTGAGCCTTTGATATGATACGCAATTTACAATCTGGCAACACTGAGCACCTTGCCGCCGCCAGCACTAGTTCAGTACAAATGTACATGTCATCTGAATATGAAAAATATGTCCACCCCCCCCCCCACAAAAACAAAACTCATCGAATCTACACGATTCACGTAGGTCACCTATTTTGTTTTCAAAACGGCGAATTTCGCTGAAAGGTGAGTGATTCTCATGCCTGCATATGCTTCAACTCATTTTGTCAACAGAACCGAATCCCCACCATAAGTCTCTTAGTCCTCAGTAAATCCCCAGTCTCTCTCACCTGGTCCTCATTCCTAAGCTGACTCTCCATCACCACTAGAATGAGTCCAATTACAAAAAGACCCTCAGAAACAAAAGCTCTGATCTGTGATCTAAAAACATTTATTTGCTAACAAATCAAAGTCATTATTGTAGAACGAAGTAATATATCTATTCCGAGAGACAAGAGATTAGTACATATCCATGTCTACTACATCTACATTCTCTTCTGCTATCCAGTCCACGTGTTTGCAGTCCCTCCATCCCATGTCTATTCTGTCTATGGCCAGAGCACGAAAGGACTTAATTTCAGCAGAACGACATCCCCTCCATCCCCTCTTTTTCTTCCCTTCTCACGTCCTGCTTTTACTCTCTGCTTCATCACTCAGCTTGTCCTCTCTGTCACCACTTGTCTTATCTAGGTCATCGTCCATCAATTTGGATTTAATTTATTCCACATTTAACAAAAAACACTTCCGAAGAACAACTCTCGTTTAAGTGCAACTCGTTCTGTTGGACTGTCATCTGTTGAGGGCCAACTCTTTCTCTCTTTCGCTGATCACTCTTTCGCTGGATGCTTTCGCTAGCATTCTTCCCAATCCATTGTGTCACTCTTTTCCTTCTCTCTAAAGTACTGTGGCTCTCTCCTCTGCTAAAGCTAGCCTAAAAGTGGAGTCGATTCATGAGCTCATTATTTATGACTCTGACTCTTAGCTGAAAGAGTTATCAATAGGAGCATATCTCTCCTGAATGCAAGCTCCAGAAGTGTAAAGGATATTTTATAAGTCATTCAGACATGCTGCATGATGATTAGATCACTCATCTTCAGCTCATGCTCTTCTCCTCCATCCTGTCCTTCTGATGAAGGTTAGGCCTGGTTGCTAGCTCTAATTAAGTGCTATATCTGGACTGCAATCTTTTCTCCTATACCTCCTCTTCCTCTCTCGTATTCCTCCATCTCCTTCTAATGTAATCTGCTTCACTTCTGCACTTCAGGCAAGCAGCCTTTCACACTAGCAAAGTCTGACAAAAGTAAACTAGAGCTGAACCGTCCATGATGGTAATGCATGCAATGTTTTATCTGGTCTACACTGTTAACAATATGTTCAGTCGCTTACTCTTGACACCCCAAACAGGCAGAATAACATGGGAAAGAGGTAACAAAAAGGGTTGAAAGGGTATGATTTACAATATGTCCACACACACAGCAAACCATGTTGAAGTCCGGACATTTTTGTACAGGTTAGTATACACAACTGCAACCTAAATGGCTAAGAAGACACTTCACAACCGGTTGGCAGCTGTTGTATTCTCTGTGCTGGAAAGGACGCTGGAGCGCATGTGGGTGTAATTCAGTTGCACACTAACTATGAGGCTCCTGTCAGCTCAGCTCACCTCTGGAGGGATGCTGAAGATTATGCAGGCACTTTTGAATATTCTGCACACGGCTTCATAAATCCCCTTACTCACAGAGAGAGAATTCAGACTCCTTCAGGCTGATGTGAGCTTCTGCCTCTACTTCACTCACTGCCTCTCTCTCCCTCTCTCTTTGACGTGCACCTAGCAACACCACCCTCTCTTCACAGTCCTCCACATCTCTCTCTTCAAGAGTTTCAAGAGTTGGTCATCAACTTTATGGTTCTTCCCTGCCTCCCCTCTCCCACCTCCAACCATTCAAGTGCCTGCCTTTGCTCTATCAACTCTCCCTCTTTCCTTCACCCCATTCATCTTTAAAACATCTCCTCCCACCAACTTATCAACTTCCTTCTTGACACTTCAGCCTCACATTATCAAGAGGCTTTCAGCCAATGGTAATATTGTGATTAACAACAGTGATTAAATAATGATAAGCCATCAATCTGATACATTCGGAGAAGGGCTCTCATAAGAAGCTCTCCTCCTCTTGACTAATTACTCCATATCACAAAAACATCTTGACATGCCTATGGAGACCACATCTTAAGTCAAGTCAGGATGTCTTTCTTCTTCTCTGCCTTGGTTTCATTCAGTTCTTTCTCTCTCACTCTGAGATCTTCAAGTTTCTACCTTGAGAGAAAGATGCGGCTGAATGACATGGTGGAAAAAAAGAAACTTGGCTGATGACTGTAGGGACTCTTCATTGAGTAGCAGTGCTGGTCCTAAAATATCATTATTTTCTCCATATTATCTTTAGAGAGAGTTCTGTTGACGTCCACACTAGTGGATCAGGGTGCCGGTTAGAGTTCACCGATCCATATCCGATATAGTTACTTAGTCATTATAAGAATGTAACAACATGATTATGTACATCTTCAATTACAACTTTAACAAACCTGAAAGAATGTTGATATCTGCACATAAACTTAAGAATCGAGAAGATGTCTTGGCAGACGTGGTTTTAGTGGTTAGGCATTTAGATGACAATTTGTTAAGTGACAAGAAAAGGGTTTTTTCAGCATTTTAGCCTTTAAACGTGTGCTTTTCAAGCATTTCAGGTGAAAATAATCACGGCTTCTGTCATACACAAACCTCATTTATTCCACCATTAGTCTTGCACAGTCATAAAAATAAAAGTCCCTTCTTGCATATTGAAGGGTTATTTGTGTGAGTAGAACATCTGTGAAGAAATACAATTTGATTTAAAATAAATAGCTTCAAATAAATTGCTTTGGAATACTTTTAAATCTAATGTATTTTTGTATAATTCAGTTTTGTTGTAGTAGATGCTATGTGATTTCCTGCAGTCTCATGTAACCTTACACATAATGCCAACAATAATAATAATGATAAGGATGATAATAATAATGATAACACTTTTATTAAAAGAAAAAAGAGGTCCAGTAATGGTATCTGCATAGGCAGGCATTGGAATCGAATTGGAGCTATAATCTATTGAATGTCAGTATGATTTGGTTGAGTTTGTTCCACGTGTTCTTCATTTCTCTGTACCCACACACAAAGGCCTGAACTAAAGGTAATTGAGTAGGGCAGAATATGGACTGACCATGACCTGTGCTGATTACAGTAGGTCTGCTGAGAAGGCAGAGCAGACTAGACTGGACTGCTGTCCTCTGAATATGCATTGTGTCGCTCAATGTAGAAATGCAATTATGCACAACCAGTGCTTGAAAGAAGGGTGGCTGCCCAGTGAAGGTCATATATCATATACTGGAGATGCACCAATGCACTTTTTGGAAGCTGTTATCTAGGTTTCTGAGTTTTTCTAGTATTTTGGTAAATTGCAATAAAATATACAGCATATGGTTCTTAGCAACAGTACCTAGTAGCAGGAAATCAGAAGCGCATGAGGATTACTGTAGATATATGGTAAAATATTCACCGTGTTCACATATTTCGCAGGTGTTTCTGCATTAGCATGTGCTGATCAAACGTGGTGGAAAATGCATGAAGGACGCGCATGTCCTTGATTAATGACTCTACCCTGAAATCATAAACTAGCACCTCTAGTAGATTCTCTTTGGTGTCCATTCTCACCTTGCACCGGCTGATACCATTTCGTGTTATAGCATTGATTTCCTTTTTTATGAAGGTAATAAACCACAATATTTTTCTGTCAAGACAGACTTTCAGTACAATTTTATCCCATTGCTTAAGTGCTCAACCAAAGTGTGGGCTGGTGTTGAGGCCATACGATGTATCATGAGTTCCTCTTGGATCATACCAGCTGCACTTTTATTAAGCTATTATTTTATGCCACACTACATTTGAATGACCTTTAGACTAAAGGAAGGAGGTTAAGTTTTTTAGTCTGCTGTTTAGTCATTGTTTTAATAAGAAGTTCTACTGTATTTCTTCTCTGCTGTTTTTTTTTTGGTGTTTACCTATGGTCTACTTCATTTTGCTGTTAATACTTTAGTGCATTCCTGAAACATTAAGATTCTGTTTTTGTTTAATTGTTCCCTAAAGCTCCTTTTAACCTAGAATTCTGCTTAGATTACATTTCACGTGTTTATGTTATGTCTAGTTTCTCCGTCTGCTTTGCCAAAGCTGCTTCGGGACCATGTCTGCTGGGAAGAAGAGCGCTCTATAAGTCATGTTCAATTGACTGAACTGTGGAAGAAAGGTACACAGTGTGTGCAGCCCTCTCAGTATGACTCCATCCTCTCCCCTCCAAAGCCTGCTGAAGCATCAGCAGTGCAGCTTCCCATCTGTCCACAACTAAACTATTATAAAAGAAGTGTGCGGATGATTGTGTCTGTGTGTGTGTGTGTGTTTGTGTGTGTTTGTTTTAACCAAGTTGTGCTCACATTGGAGTTTCATAGATGCCTCAGGGTTAGCGGTGTCTGCTGTGTTCACCCCTCACCTTTTCTCCCGGTCAACATTGAGGCCTAATAGGACGGCACTCCACAAATAATGCTTGCCTAACAACCTCCAGCACACCCTGGCACATGGGCACGGTAATTATGAGCAAATATATCTTCCCTTGCTCAAGAAACACAAGTCTTCAAAGAGGCTGAGGTACCATGCCGAGCGGGAAAACAAACCCAGAGCGGGCCCTGGCAGGCTGCGGAGGCACTCTCCTCGTCTCCCTGAAGCTTTGGGTTGGTGTCTCTGCTGCACACCCAACGCCCCCCCCCCCCCCCCCCCTCCCCCCTCACACACACACACACACACACACACACACACTCACACACACACACACACACACACACACACACACACACACACACACACACACACACACACACACACACACACACACACACACTAACACTCCTGTGAGAAGCTTGCACTAGGCACGCCTGCGGAAGCAAACAACAAAAAGCCTGTCTGCATCTGCTTCTCATTTCACCCAATCTCTAGTTCCAGGAGTGGGGATGGGGATGGGGTGGGGGTGGGTATAGGGGGGGCTGTGCCTCAGCTCCCAGTGGCCAGTGTGAGTGTGTCCTTCTCTTTATGTGTGTGTGCCAGTGTGTGTATACACAGAACAAACAGCCAGACAAACAAACACACACACACACACAAACACACACACACTCACTGTCTCTCTCTTCCCTTTTATTTTGCAGGGATGCTGGTGCGATTTCAAAGCGTTTGTGTCTTGCCTTGAGAGAAACTGTGTGCGTGCCTCCATCTCTCAGTCCCTCCTCCAGCCGACACTGGACCTGGTCACCATTTTGTGTGTGTGTGTGTGTGTGTGTGTGTGTGTGTGTGTGTGTGTGTGTGTGTGTGTGTGTGTGTGTGTGTGTGTGTGTGTGTGCGCGTGTGTACGTGTGCGTGTGTGTGTGTGTGTGTGTATGCGTGCATGTGTTTATGTGTGTGTGTGTGTGTGTGTGTGTGTGTGTGTGTGTGTGTGTGTGTGTCTGTCTGTCTCACAGAGGCTGCTGCTGGTGCTGCTGCTGAGCAAAGGGAAAAAAATGCTCCAGTGAATTCTGGAGGAGCGTCTGCCAATGGCAGCTTTTGATCAGATGCCAGGTGATGACTGTTGCTCTGCATTCATCTCTCTCCCTTTTCCTCTCAGTCTCAGTCTCTCTCTCTCTCTCTCTCTCTCCTCTTCCTGTCTATGTGTGCTATGCTCAATCAGCTTGGGGAATGAAAGAAAGGGTGCCGTCTGGGAATACGCCGTTCATCCTTTTCCTCCCTCCTCCCAGCCCCAGCCCCCGTTCCCTTCTCTTCCCCTCCGCTGCATTGTTTTGAGGAGCTCTGAATTACATCAGCAGAGAGGATTCAACCTGTGAAGAAACAAAGAGGAACAATCACACGGTCAGCCAAGCCCTGGGAGTGCTGGCTCTACGCTGGGGGATTGCCTGGATGTGCACGAGCCGATCACTGATTCCCTCTGCACAGCTGTGACCAGCCTCGGCGACCTCCTCCAGAATCCCTCTGAGCTTCTAACCGAACACGAGACCAGGCGTTGGGTAAAAATAAAGAAGTGTCTTCCTTAAGTCACAGGGAGGGAGAAAGGGAGTCTGGAAACTCTTTTGGTCTCTTTATTAGCACACCCTGCCTTCAAAACACAGCAAAACAAAACGTGCTTATCGACTTTCTGGCTCCTGACTTTATTATGATAAGATGGTTCCCCTGCCTTCTCCCAAATTAGCCGGTGGGTGGAGGCCAGTAGAAAAGAGGTGAACGACTCGCAGCCGGGCCTGATTCTGAACACAATTGACAAATCAATTTTTTAAAGCACAGTGAAGCCGTCAAACCCGGAGCAATGTAAACAGCAGCCTGGGCAGAATACTTAAGCACAATAAGAGAGAGAGAGAGAGAGAGGAGGAGGGGGGGATGCAGGGATGGACGGGGATGGATCTGCCCAGGCATTGTATCTGAACAATTGTGCATCTGTGGCTAGCAGCAGGCATAGGGGAATGTGGTGTGTGCAATTCATGGCAATGCAATCGCATCACTGCTGACCTTACTTTAAACAGCTGGGGTCGGCTGATGTGCACATACAGGAGACGGGGAAAGTCGTGGGCGGAAAATGGGCGAGATGAGTTCACACGAGAGTTCAGATGTCCTTGACGGACACATTTCCCCGGAACTTTCTGTACTGGCATTTTGTGATGTAACGTGGGCCAAGCTGTTTTCAAACTCAGACTGACAGATTTATGGCTAGCGTGAGTTGGCATGGCGCGCCACAGACACCAGGTGCTGCCGGGAGCAGCGGGCCGAGGTGCGGGTGTCGGTGCGGCGGGCGCCGTGCCCTCCATCCCTCCTCTGGGCCCATCATAATAGATCAGCCCTGTGGGCCCTCTCCTCCTCAGGAGTGGCCGAGCGTGGTGCCGCACACATATTAGCCTGCGCGCGGCCGGCTAACAGCTGCTGATGAACCAACAGTGACAGCCCGTGATCGCTCTCCTCCATTAGAAAAACATAACCAGCTGTTCTTTCTGAAGGGGCTGCATCTGCCTATTATGTTCATCTCTGGCGGAAGCGCAGCACCGCTCGTTATTATTTTGTGAACCGTGCTACTGTGGAGTGAGGGGGGGTGGATTGCATGGGGATGGGAGGGTAGGGGGTGGGATTGAGGTGTGAACACTGTGTCCGTGGCAGATAACAGTGTTTTGCCTCATCAAGGTCTCGACTGGAAGGACGGAGTGCTTTCTCCGCGCGCCGTGACAAGATGTCAGGCGGAAGAGAGAGAACACAAGAATGCTCCCTCCGCTCCCGTGCTGGGAGAAACTCTATTGTTTTTTGCTC
The DNA here is from genome assembly GCF_963457725.1 of Sprattus sprattus. Classification (NCBI taxonomy): domain Eukaryota; kingdom Metazoa; phylum Chordata; class Actinopteri; order Clupeiformes; family Clupeidae; genus Sprattus; species Sprattus sprattus. The sequence continues at coordinate 30,675,280 of NC_137926.1, forward strand.
TGGCACTTGTGTGTGTGTGTGCGTGTGTATGACTGTGTGCGTAACTTGATTTTGTGTTTCAGTGTGTGTTTTTCTGGGGTATTGTTATTCTGTGTGTGTCAGCATGTGTGTTTGCATTTGTGTACCATCAAGTGGTTTGTTTGATTTGCAACTGGAACTTGGCTCAGAAAAGCTGAATGTGTGAGTGCATGTGTCTGTGTATGTTTTCGTGTGGGAGCATGGGTATATGTTTGTGTGTTTGTGTTTGTGAAAAACAGAAAAAAGATGCAGAAAAGAAATGCAGGGGTGTGATACAACAATTTTACCTCAGTTGAAAATATTCAGATTGTGAGATATTATTACT
>NC_137926.1:30678122-30868122 GCF_963457725.1 Sprattus sprattus
CCCTCACCCACACAAAACATACATGAGAAGAAACAACATTTCATATAGACACAAGAAACCTTCACAGAATCTTCCACGTATATATGCATACCTAAAACCTAAACACTGGCTCAGCATGATTCTGCTTGCAACTGTTAAAAGCGCTCCCACAGCAGAAATAACACACATTTACACACACACACACACACACACACATCTCTGTTAAATACCCAGTCATTCACACTCTACTTACACCTTACACTCAACTTTTGGTTTGGAAATCTATGGCTGACCAGACTAGCATGCTTGCCAAACATCTGTACAGCGCAGTCCTTAATGTAGTAGAGACCCTTCCCTGCTGTTCCACAGACGTATTAAAGCAGAGCTTTCCAAATGTAATTAGATTTATTTCCACTTGAAGCAGCACAGGACTAGTTATAACTGTAAACTGTATGAATCACTGCATTAAAGCAGAACAGGGGAAATGCATCATTGTGTGTGTGTGTACGTGTATGTATGTGTGCGTGCGTGCGTGCGTGTGTGCCCGCTATTACACTTTCTGGCATTTATGTGTGCCACAGTGTTGAGTGAGGTCACATCTTATTAAAAATCCATCAAAGGAGAGCCATAATATACCTTCATAGCCTTGTTGTAAAGTGAAGACATTTGATAGTGTCACACTGCAGTTCCTCAGTGAACTGCACCTTTGTCATAGAGGGCTCTTTCTCTCTCTCTCTCTCTCTCTCTGTCTCTCTCTCCCTGTCCCTCTCTCTCTTTCTCTCTCTGTCTCTCTCTCCGTGTCTCTCTGATAAGGCAAATCCACTCACATCTGCACAAAGGGAAAATAATGACATTTTGTGACACAAAACTCCCAAGAGCGAAATCCAAACCCACAGTATAAATATATAAAAACAAGCAGTAGTAGCCAGAAAAAGATATACTTAATTCACTTCTCAAAGATCCTGTACTGATATGATGTGACAGTTTCTTCACGGACTTAGTCTGGAGGAAGAAAAAAAAGAAACGACGAAAAAGAAAAAGTAGACTAGTAGAAGGGATTGAGGAGGAGAGGAGCGACGCTTTCTCCTGACCGCATCTTCACAGGGGAGAGCTATTTCTGAAGAGGCTGGAGGGGTCTTGGAGGCAAAAGCAAAAGCCCTCTCATTATTCACAAAGGCGCTCGAGGCCACAGGAAACAGCACACTTCATTTTTCTTGTCAAAATCCATCTCCGCTAATGGCGTGCGCACAGTCGGTGGCGGGACAGAGGGGTGGCTTCAGCCATGTGCATATGGAGTTACCATGAGCAGCGGGATCCTTCTAATGCTTCTTCCCCCTTTTCACACAGGGCCTGCCCGGGCGACATAAATGCCAGACAGTCTTTCAAAGAAAGACCTTCAAGGAGGCCTGCGGGTCCAGTTGGCCCCCTGTGTCTTGTCTTTGGTATGCAACGAGGTTGCTCTTTCTCACCACTGACAGTTTCCTATCTTTTTTTTGCCTGCATTCATTTCCACCTGGTAAGTCCCTCTCTCTTGCTGTGTGTGTTTTCTCCCTCTCTGTTTCTCTATCCATCCATCTTTCTCAATCTCTCCCCTCTCGCTCATTCTACCTCTCCTCCCTCCCACCCCCCAAAAAAATTCCCCTGAAATTGGGTTTCCCTGCCAGTGGTGTTTTTTTTTTCATGGGGAACGAGAGGGGAGGGAGCGAGGGAGAAGGGGGGGGGGGGATCAGGTGGGCGAATTCCACACTGATTGAGTCCGCATTCCGGGGGACGGCAGCCAGTTCGTAATAACAGGAGGGCATACGCTCATGCGCCGTGCATCACTGCTGTCTGCCGCTGCCTCTGCCTGCCTCCTAATTTGCCCAATGCATTGTCCTAATGGACCACAGCAGCTGCGGCTTTACAGTGCCACGCCATATGCCCGGGCCAAAAGAGCAGGATTCTGCGCTGGACACCATTATGAGGTCCATCATCGACACCGCACTGACCCCCCCCCCCCCCCCCACCCCACCCCAGGCCCCCACCACAGACCACCACATCCCCCCCTCGGGTGCTTGTGGCATCAGCCGACACAAGTGTTCTCAGGAGCTTGGCACTTGTGCCCCCCTCCCCCCACACACACACATAGATAAAGACGTATACACTATGGGATTACCCATCAGTGAAGGATTAGGGTTCATGAGCAACATATGGAGAAGCCCTCATCCCCCAGCTGCTGTGCGTCGACTGCCGTTATCATGTTGGCATTCGGGCGTGAGCCTTCTGAGAGCGCCCACAACACTCGTAATCACCACATCTTGTGGAACGCATATATATATATGCACTCACTGATGGGTGTGAGTGTGTGTGTGTGTGTGAATGTGGGAGCGGGTGTGATTTTAACGGCCATTCTGAAAGCCATCCATACCTTCACATCAGATTTATGAGCTGGTTATTATGAGGACACTCCTGGCGACGCATTCCACTGCGACACGGGACGCGTACGGTGAAACCGCGTTTGTGTTTCACCTCATCGCTTTAGCTCCTGCCCAACAGTGCGATCCTGTGGACTCATCTAACACACATGCTCAACTCATTTTGTGTGTGTGTGTGTGTGTGTGTGTTTGGGGGGTTGATGAGGTAGGGAGTAGAGCAGTGGATGCAGCCAGCACCAATCGCTCTACAAGCTACAATACAATAACTGGATACATAAATAAATAAATAACTAAGAGAGAGGGGGGATGGGGAGCAAATGAAAGGACCTCCGATAAAAGAGCACAGCCCGGGAGAATGTGGGCTGGCGCGCAGAAATCAGGCCACACCGCGGCTTCCTGTAAGGCACAGATAACCTCTGCTCACTGCGGTCAGGGGGTGCTCATTTGAACAGCTTGCTTGCCGTGGACTTTGCACTCAGAACTGCAACTGACTTGGGGAAGGGAGAGAAAGAAAGAGAGAGCGAGCGAGAGAAGGAGATGAAGAGGGGAAGAGAGAGAGTGAGAGACCAGAGATGAGTGAGAGGAGAAAAGGAGAGAGAGCTGAGCAGAGAGAATAAGGGTAGCAGGAGGGGAATGAGAGAGAGAGAGTGAGCAGAGAGAGACAGAGAGAGAGACAGAGAGTGCAGAGGGAAAATGATTAAATGATTGCATCCACTGTGGTCTGCCTCCATGTGCTACAATAGAAGAGAAGATGCTGAAGAGCTGAGGTAAAATCAGTGATCAAAGGCTTAAGATAAGCCCTTATTTTAAAGCTGTGTGCAATGGTTTGAGGAAATGATTCTGCAAAAGGTAATGGTTTTATTTGAGTGCGCCTCTGTGTGTGTGTGTGTGTGTGTGTGTGTGTGTGTGTGTGTGTGTGTGTGTGTCTAAGTGTGGCCTGTCTGTTGCAGGACCATGGGTACTCAGGAATGTGTAGCTCAAAGTGTCACAGCTCTCTACTTGGGATGTCACAATACCAGAAATGTAGTAGTCCATATCAATACCAATTCTCAAGGCCCAATTCAATACCACGGTAAAAAAACCTAAAAGAAACCAATAAATCCCAAGTACGTCAACATAAACATTTGAAAATGACAAAAAAACAGTGGCATGTAGCCTTCAAGTAACAAAGAAAAAGCAACAATTATTAACATTACCAAACAGAACAGCAGCATGTAGCCTTCAAGCATTTAAAACAAACAATACTGGGCTAAATACCAACCGACTGTTATTATGAATGGCAGACTATAACACGTGTCGGAGTATATGCCTCATTTCAGGCCCAGAAGAATTGTATCCCTGTCCAAAAGGTTCATACAGTACTGTAGAAAAATACCATGTGTGTACACCCCTACTCGCTACAGTTATAGACAAGAAAATAGCAGGATTTAAGTAGATATGGATGACAATAGCAACATTATATTTACAGCTTAAGAGGTCATCTGTTTTCAAATCCCCAGCGCTCTGACACAAAAGAAAGGCTAGGTGTAGTCTAAAAGCTTTTGTCTTGCTCAGTCTGCCTTGACTAAAATTCCATCTCCATCTGAATTTGTGCTAAATCCCACCGGTGCACCTTTGGCTGCCTGATTAAAAATGCTTCGGGGGTAGAAAAAATATCAGAAACATAACTGCCATCAGTGAGCTTCCTCGCTCTTTGAAGTCTCTCTCTGCACATTCAGGGGGAAAAAGTGTTAGCTTAGCGCTAACGCTGATGTGCCTGATCGAGAGCGGAGGAGACACTCAGGCTTTTGACCCAATTAGCTTTCTCTGTCTTGGAGAGAAGAAAAAAGCTCTGCCCAGTGCTTACACATGCATCATTCGTAGCCCTCCTCTGTTTTCACAGTGCAGAGTGATTAAAGATTTAATTAGCTGAGGACCTTGCTTCAGGGAGACTCGTAAATCCATATTGATATTTCCAGAGTGCGTTGGAGATCCTCATATTTGGTTATGGTGGGACTGGGGGAGATAAGTCATGAACTGACAATTTTGCAACTTTTAGAGGGTGTCCAATGGTATTACCCCTGAGGCGATGATTTGTATTTTCATTCGGGATGAGGAATTAAACATGACCTTCAATTCAGTACTTCAATTTTTCAGATTTTCCCATGTACGAGAACCTGAACTTGCAGCAAAAAATAATTGCAAAAACAAGTGCCTAGTTTATGTATAATCCTGAAATTCAATATGCTCAGGAAACACAGAACTTTGCAAAATATGCCAGTCATTTCTGACAGCATTTCAAATTCAGGATGAACAATGATTCATGATTTGTATAGGCACACTCACGGAAGCTTGAAGTATAACTTCATATCCTCCGAATACTGGCCGTGGAAAAACACAACTGCTCACCGTATACTAAACGATGTGCCAGCAATTAACTCGGCTCTGGCAATATTGCTCTGGGAGCTCCTGAACATTGTCGTAGATGAGCGTGATACATCTCCGGGCTCCTCTTTAAAGCTCCCTCCCTCCCTCCGTCCTTTTTCTCACAGTCGTATGAATATTTCATCTCCATCCCCTTGGCAATGTCAGGCCAGGAACCCACCCTGATGGATACCTGTCTGCGGCTTCATCTCACTGAGGCTGTTCTTCACACAGACTGTGTGACAGAGTGCTGATGAGAGAGCGCGCAGGAAGTTCTTCGAGTCATCAGAGCAACCCCCTCCACCCCCCCACCCCCCACACACACACCACCCCAACACACACCGCCCCCACCAGCCACCTCAGATCTCACCGGAGTGGCATGACAGAGCCATGCCGAGATTGGCCTGCCGTCTTTGAAGCCTTTTGAAGATGATGGTTTCTGAAGGCCGTTTTTTTTTTCTCTAAACAAGGTGACTGACAGTCAGCTATATGGACTGGCTTCACTGCTATACTGTTTTGTGTATGCCTTATGAAAAGGCACACAAAAGATTCTATACTATTGAAAGTGATCTATTCTGAGAATAATAGATTACATGTCTGTACTCAACTGAATTGTAACAAATGTTGATTATAAGCCATTATCTATAAATAAATAACTGAACTATGGTCAACTCTGCTTGATCATTCGAAAAATATTCAGATGTTTATCTGTCTAACCAATCAAATCTGGCCCAATGTCAACACATTTGAAAAAAATGAATTGGTTGTTATGAGAACTGTTTACTTCCTATCCGTTGTCCATTGTCACTACAGCTCAAACACCTGACATAACTCTGAAAAAAACATCTACACCTTACTCTTCACAAACCTTGGAGACTCTTTATGGTTCTTTAAATCATAAGAGTCCTATACTGCCTATACTTAACACATCAGAGCCTTTCTAAAGCCAAGCGTCCTCTGAAGCCAAGTACCACTGAGAACAGACCAGATAAAAGCAGAGAAAGAGAGAAGAAAATCTATAGAATTGTAAATATGTCCAGCACTACTTACTTATACTGCTTATCGTATGGGCCATTATCGGGGAGATGTTGTTTCACAGATCAAAGGCGCTTCCATCTCCAAGCCTAACAAACAAAGACACAGAGAGAGAGAGGGAGAGAGAAAGAGAGAGCGAGAGAGAGAAGCATGGTTGTTAAATTTACAATGAGAAACCACAGAAGAAAAGGAAAAAGAGCGGGGGGAAGGCGCTGGTGCAAGGTTAAAGTCATGGGTGCGACAGAGGAGCTGTGGCAGTAGGGTGGGGAGCGATTGATTTTTCAGAGAAGTGCCAGTTCATCATTCCCCGAGACAGTCTCTATCGATCCCCCTTTAGTTTGTTTGTGATTTTGTTGCCTCAAAGCCATTCGCTATGATAAATCCTTCTTTATACGGCCCGAAGCCGAGACGAACAGCCTGATCAAAGGATGAGAGTGGCTGACCTCATTTTCAGAGGCTGATTTTATTTAGCCACTGTCTCGTCATTGCTCACCGAGACAAAAAAAAAACAGCTGCCCAGTTAGCTGGGGTTGCACACACCTGACCAATACAAAACACCGGCTCCACACTCCATGGCCCTGAGAGCAGTGCCTTCCAGCAGTTGATAAAATTCTGTTCGATATGAAATTTCTGTGTGCTGGACCAAGGTGAGCCGTGCCTCATCGTGATGTATTGCACCGTGTTGTCATTTTCTGTGCTGTTCGGTGTTTAGATAAGCTAAGCTAAGTCATCCCTGCGTGCAGTGCTGTTTTGTGTTGTGTTGTGTTGTTGTGCTGTAAGGTGCTTTGTGCCTCCCAAATGCTTGGCAAGACCCCTGCTTTCGGGTCCTCCACCAGCTGTGTGGTGATATTGTATGAGGCAATAAGTCAGAAGCCAAAGGAGTCTTACTGTAGAAGCTAGGGTTCCTTTCATCTCCCTCTCTCTCGCTCCCTCTTTCCCTCACACATTCTTTCTGCATTATCCCTGTACCCTGCCTTTGAATCCATCCAAAGAAACAGTCAGATGAGCCTTTCTCCACTTCCCCTCTTTGCAGGAGGGAGAGCACTGCTCTTCTCTGCATGGCACACAGAGCACACCTCTGCCAGAGTGAGCTGGGCCTGAGGTTCCACTCTCAAAGCCGACGCACAACTTCAAAGCAGGCCTGATAGGACTGATGGCCCCCGCTTCCCCTCCCTCGGCCGTCCACGAGCAGGTGAGCCACGGAGAGCCTCTCTCCCTGAGTGGGGGATGTTATCACCATTATTACACCTCCACATCTTCAGATGTAAGGGTGGAGAAGGGAAACAACACTCAGAGAGCTCTTAGACATTCCTTAATAGCAATTACAGTAATAGTTCCTGTCAGTTGAGCTGATGTGGAACAGCTGCATCTGAAACGGCCACCCACCACCTCGCAGTGGAGGAAAACGACCAGCACAACAAGGCAGACTTCACCACCACCACCACCACTCCTCAGCTTCCTTCGCCTCTCGTCCGCTCCTTAAAGGTCTATTAATGCCTAATCACTCCCGTCATTAGCTGCCTCGCCAACACGCCACTGGTCATTAGGAGGCGTGTTTACAGTGTGCTGCTCACGCCTTCGTCCTCCATCTCTGCCATCATCAGTCAGAGCCCATTTCGCACTGGCACTTTGGCACCACAATAACGCGTGGCACAGATCCTCTAATTGTACGTGACTATCTTCATCAGCATACGTTGCAAGGGCGCTTGTTTTGACAGCGCTGTTATATTGGTGTTGTGAGAAACCTGCTTTGAAGCATCCATCATGTTGCCGGGGCTTAAGGGCACTCGAGGGACCAGCGAGTGCGGCTGTGAGCTCCTGCTCTACCCTGGAGGCTTAAAGAGGCACAGGAAATATGCAAGCACTGACTGCCTGTGGGTGTGTGTGAGTGTGTGTGTGTGTGTGTTTGATTGTTTGTGTGCATTTGTAAGGATGTGTTTGCGGAGGTAAAGTATCAAATGCGTTTGTGTGTATGCATGTGTCTACGTGCATGACAATTTGTGTATGGGTGTTAGGGGGAGAGTGTCGGATAGAGGTATAAGTATGTGTGAGTGTGCCTGCATGGTTGAGTATGTATACATAAGTTTACGTGTGTACTATCTTATGTGTTATCTTGCGTCTCTCTCCATCTCTTTCTCTCTCTCTCTCTCTTTCTGCCTGTGTGTTTGTGTAAGGCACTGTGTGAGAGTCAGTGATTGACAGAGAGACACTGAGTCAGCTTGTTCATTATTTATGGCAAGGGGTTTCTGATGTGTTCCATAGGAGGTCTCATGGTTGAACTACAAAATCCCTCCTATAAACAAGGAAAGTAAAGTCACCAAAAGTACCCTTAGCCAACCGTCGATTTCACAATAAGAAGTGTGTGTGTGTGTGTGTGTGTGTGTGTGTGTGTGCACACAGATCTGAATTTAAAGCAGTGAAAAGCGTTGATAGGGCCTTGGGACAGACTGGCTATCCTTGGTCAATTGCTCTGAGCCCGTTAATGACCCTGCCTGTAAGGCCCCCTTCCTAAGAAAATAGCAGGCAATTAACATACTGAGTGGATTACAAGATTGCAATGACTTTGGGATTAATGTGCACACTTATTCTTAACATCGCTAAGCGACTCCTGAATAGGACTGTCTGAACAGAATCGGGCTGCGCTTAGCCGGCTTCAAGTGAACATGCCAGGAAATTGCTGGGTGCTAAAATTGCTAATCAAAACGCCACTGTAATGGCTAGGCAATGCTATTATTTGGGAGGGAGTAAGAAGATTGGTGTAATGACAGAATAGCCTCTTCTGGGCATGAGCATAATTTAAATCATCTATCACCTATTCACTGATGCTCAGTTGGCTCTTTCCGTCTTCGTGCACACAGCTCTGTTGCTGTAGAAGAAGAAGAAAAGAAGGGGAGAGAAACGAGACGGGAAAGGCGGAGGGCTGTCCAGTATACTGTAGACATTGTAGACTGTGGGAGGTTGGAAATACAGTTTGACAGCCCTCTTCTTTTCTTTTCAGTTTCAGTTTTCAGATCATCGCAACAAACTCTGCCAGGATGCTGGGCATGTATCCATGGAGATGACCCACGTGTCAAGTCGTTGGAGGGAGCGCAGGAGCAGGATTCAAGGGTTGCGGCACGGAGGTCTCCGGCCCCTGCAGGGGGACATTCCGGCTTTCCCTACAGCTCTCAGCCTCCCGGGATCAGATTGCTCCCCTTGACAGCCAGGGCTGATGGGCATTTCAGAACTGCACTTAAAACCAGAAGGTCACACTCACAGTTTAATAGGAACTGAAGTACAGTACATCCCCAGACTGGAAATCTTCCAAGACAATAGATACACAGAGGCTCTTTCTTTAGATTTGCAAATGATGCAGCATCACCATTATCAAATGGAGTGAAGAGAACCAAGAAGCTATTTACCACTAGAGTAGTTCTGATAAGCATAACTTCATCTGCCTACACATAAAAAAAAACATTTTTGCTTGTAAAAGCAAACTTTTTTTAGTGAAAAAGAGCAAAAGAACTGTAAACTCCACTAAAAGTTTCACTTCACGCAGTCACATTGAGAAACAGATCAAAGACCTGCTGTGAGGGCAGACCCTTGTAGGTCTCTATAGTCACTGGGTGCTCCTTTCCAGTTCATCTGAAACGACAGAAGCTGATGGGTGGCAGCCATCTTGATTATACCCTGCTTCCCCTGATGCTGGGGCCCACTATAAGCTTCCTCTATCTCCCTTAGCAAAGGCTTCACCTGCTATCAGCACCATCATTTCTCCCTCTCTCCCTCCTCTCGCTCTCCCTGGCCCTAGCTGCAGCATTGATATGATCTTTAATCCACAGCTCCCTACCTCACCTCCGCATCTCTTACCAACACTGTCAGCACCCGGGCAGAAATGAAAAGAGCCCAGATCTTAGCACCTCTATCTCTCTGTACCTCCAGGGCGATGCTCACTCACTCTCTCCATCTCTCTTCTCGCTCTCCCCATTTCTCTCTCTTGCACCCTCTCTCATTTCTCCCCCTCTCTGTCTCTGAGACTAAGCCATAATCTTTCTTGTGAAAAACACAGCAAAGACCTTGCAGGAGCGCAACAATGCAAGCGTAGCAGAGAAAGACAAAAAGTGAAAATGCACTAATGATTTTTGTTGAACAGATTTCTGTTTAAAAAAAAAAACTATTTGCATTAACTGCCTACATTATGTTTTTGTGACAGTGCAGTACAGTAAAGAGTGACTAGGGTAACCCTAGAGCAGACAGAGATAGGATGGAAGAAAGAGAGAGACAGCAAGGTAACACACAAGAGCTCCCTCTGTTCCTTAAGTCAAGACCACCTGCCGCTCGACAGAGGCGCAAATCTCGGCGCAATCTCATGCATTTTATTTTCATGTTTTTGTTATGGCCTCTGGAGTGGCTCGCCTCAGCCCATAAAAAATGCATTTCCTCTTAAAAAATCAATACCGGCCTGCCGCTGCGCTGATAAGCACCGTCGCCATCAGCTTTAATCTATCCACCCGCCTGCGCCCCACAGACTAAGCCCACTCAGGTGTCTCCTGCCTTTTGTTTCTGCCATCTGAAAGAAATGCAGGCTGGCATCTGCTCTGCAGAGATTGAAGTTATAGAGCGGTGGCCAAAATGAGATAGCTGCATCAACCCAATACTCATCCAAGAAAGAGAAGATTTATGGACTGAATTAGATTGACAGGATTAACAAGTCTTTGTAACGGATTCACCAAGATGATAATTTGAGAAAATTGTCAAACTTTTGGTATTAGTGCCCACACAGGACTTCAGCAAAGCCTACAATGAACAGCACCTGGGGTGCATTCAGTTTCGAATGGGGTGCATTCAGTTTCAGTTTTCGTTGTAAACAGCAAACAGATTGAAATATGTAAAACATGCGGTACCAAAATTGCAGATGGTGGAGCAGCAACTTCCAATTTCGCTTGACACTTCAGGCTGCTCAAAGAGCGGTAAATCACATATAATTATCTGTGTAGTAAACTTCCGTAAGCCATGGCTTAAGATAGCAATAGCTAGTGTGATATGGGTCTAGCTAGCTGAAGCTAGACTAACTATCAACCTAAAAACAATCAGTTCTCCACACATTCAGTGAAGTAAAGCAAACTTTGCTTAAAAGTTTGGTTGCAAACGTGTTGACTATACAATTGATTATATCTACCTTAAAATTTCACTTGAGTTAGCGAAGTGAGTATGGCATTTCTGAGACACATGCTTTTTAGAAACAGAACAAGGAGGTTCGGTCTGCCAAGGTAACTCACTACAAAACTGATTTATCAGGTAGGGTTTACTCTAGTTCTATACGCTTTTCCTACTTTTTCTTTCGGATACAGTGCTTTCTTGGGACCCTTTTTTGGGAGGCAGGGAGCGCAGTTTTATAATACAACTCATCCTACATCTGACATAAAGTGTCTGCCTCCAGTGCTCCCATAGAGCGTTTTCAGCCACGGTGGCATCATAGCCTACTATTTCAAACAATGTCAATTTAAATGTTTTGTAAATGTAATGCTTCATCCTGAGCTAGCAGTATGCTTACCCTGAAATCCATACTATGAAACCAACTCACTTCATTAATTTACCCACACACACCTCACCTACTCACACACCTCACTCACTCAATTCTAGTTGCTTTATTAGCACCGCTGTTGGGATACAGTGTAAAGTCAGAATTCAGTAGCAGTGTTCAGAAGTCGAAGCTAGTGTTCAATATTCACCCTCACTTATTTCATTTGTGAGAAAATTAAGAAAACTTTGTTAGGCTTTGGTCTCCTTATCGTTGGCCCTTTAAAATGTTTTACGATTTTAATTTGAAACATTTTAAAAGGCATTCAATAGTGCTTATTTGGTACACCAACTGATACTCTGCAGGCAAAAATGCAACAGCATTAAAATGAGTGCACAACAAAAAGTGCACAATGACTCTCGAAACATACGGCACTTGGACTTGCTCAGGATTTCTCTGTCTTGACTTGTTATTTGACTTGGGATTTCACCGTTAGGACTTGAGACTTGTTACTTACCAAACAATGCACATGTGCCACCACTGTGGTAGAGTATTTGCATGTTTTATAGCAAAGGGAACTTGTTCATTTTAATTCAACCCCCACTGTAGCAAAACCTCAAACAACAGTGGATAAACCAAACCTGGGAATCTATGAGACATGAGACGTGATTAGATCTGGGAGCCCCACAGCGTACGTCAGGAGCGACGAGCACACACAGCTGTACAGCCCCGTGTTTGTTGATTTGGCTTCTTGTCTTGGTGGACCACACACCTGCTTGGGGGTGGGTTGTGAGCACCAGAGACATCCCAGCAGAGGCACCCACACAATCTCCCTAATCAAAACCTCTCCATCACCCTTTGCCATGCAGCAGGGCTTTGACTCGCATCCCACCATGCACATCTCTGTCGAAGCAACGACACCGTAAGCGACAAGTGAGCCACTATTACTGGCTGGCACTATGAGAGTGTGCATGGAGGGCAGCTCAGAGTAGCACACGGCAGCCGTTAGATGGGGCGGCTGGAGAGAGCAGGAAGGTGTAACTGACAGTGTCGGCCATGATGACTCCGCTCGTGGGTGCTCAGTGGTGCAGCTGGGGGCCATGTGTGGTGCATGCTGGGAGACTGCGCAACCCACAGCCAGAGCCCGTTGCCAAACGCGCCAGCACTCATACTCTAATTATCATCATTACCCACAAATGCAGCATCCTATACCACAGCCTGGGCACATGCCAGAGAGAGGCTCATTCCATTTACTCGCCGCGGTGGAGGAGGCGCACTTAAATAAACAAAGCCAACCAATGGCGCGGATGCTCTGTACATTATCAAATCCTTCCAGTGGATTCAAAAGCGTTCAGCTTCCTGCCTAAGAGATGTATTTTTGTCTCTTAATGAGGCGCAGCAGAAAAATGATTCATGGCCCTTAGGAGGCTATAATAGTTATAATACATGATGAAAAGCCCCCCAGGACTCTCTCCAAATCTACCCTGCAATGGCCTTATATATTTGAGATGTTATTTGAATTGGTTGTGGTTGTACATCAATAGATCAATAGTAGAGAGGAAAAGAAAACAAGTGTGAAAGAAAAGCCGTTTGTGTGGGAGTGTGTTTGTGTGTGTGTGTGTGTGTGTGTCAGTGTGAAAAAGACACACTGACCATACAACAGTAAGATGGAGACGAGGAGCAAAAGGCCAGGAGAAATAATTAGACGGCAGACAGACTGGAAAGAGCGGGAGGGTGGGAGACAGTGGGGAGCGAGGGTGCATCGGATCCACTTATGCTGAGTGCTGGAATAAAGAAGAGCTCAATGTGAAACACTCACTCAGCAACTTTAATGCTGGCTCCGCGAACAAAAGGGTCAGAGCAAACTGCACAATCTCTTCGATGCATCAATATTCCACTGTATCTGCAGGGCTGGCGAACACCTGTTCACACACACACACACACACACACACACAAGTGCCGCGCACAGTGCCGTGATCTGCCGAGGAACAGCTCACACCAGGAAATGGGAGATCCACTGTAATACACCTGAAACTTGTCAGCCTTACCAGCACCTGCAGTCAGAGAGGCAACGCTTGCCACCCTGCACGATACGGAGCACTGTGCTGCTACTGCTGCCTGAAAAAAACACTAAAGTCAGCGTAAGGGTGTTACGACTAATGCACCATCTGCTCCAAGAAGGCCCTCATTAAAATGGAGGGAATAAATAAAAATGTCTTGTGTCTTCTCAAACGCATCCAAACCTAACTGGTCGGCCTCTCTCTGCCGAAGGCTTAACTAGACCTTATTCGCATAATGCTCTCAAATTCAAATCCCCAGTCATACATAAGCTATACATAAAGTACTCATCTTCCTCTAGTTACCTCATCCACACTGTTTCTAATATGCATATGCCTCTCCAAAGGGCTGCAAAGATCATTGTTATAATATTTTCAGAGGGTTCTGCTTTCTGCGAGGTGTCTGACCCTGGCGCTCAGCATAACCGAGATACCCAAGCACTTAGCTCCCTCAGCTAGGATTGTGCCTTCTGCTAAACAGAAAGTCTTGATCCTGCGAAAAAGGTGTGACAGCAGGTACAGCTTAAAACCTGACCCCACTCGAAGGACCTGCAGAAGGTCGCGCTGAGCTGAGGGCCGCTTCTTTTATAAATTGACATATAATACACTGTAATATCCTCAATTTATCTTCCCTCCCAGACAATTACATTTCCCATTAGCCTCATGTGTATTAATGGGAGTGAATGCAATGTGTCTGGGCCTCTGTTAAACCCTTGTAAATTGAGGAGACAATTTATGTTGAACTTCAGGCAGAGAATCAACCCCGTTGTGGACTGAGGTGATAAAGAGTGCATCTAACCTCACAGCTGCAGCCAATAAAGTATGACAACATCCACAAATTTGTCGTTTTTTTTTTTTGTCCTTCACTGTGTCCACAACAGGAAACAAAAGAGCCTAAAAACAAAAAGGATGATATACAACGGTGGTGTTATACAATCAGGCACCAGTCAGGAAGACAACCACTTACACTCTAGCCAAACCTGTCTCTGCTCTGTGTGCGTGTGTGTGTGTGTGTGTGTGTGTGTGTGTGTGTGTGTGTGTGTGTGTGTGTGTGTGCAGACCGTATCTTGGTTCCGCAGGGATCTCGGCTCAGAATGTTTTCCTGCCTGAGCGGGATGCTGTGTGGCGCCCAGGCTGCTGGAGAGGTTGGAGTGTTCTTTGGAGGGTGAGACACAGCCTCTGCTGTAGTGGCACAATGAAGCACTCAGAGCAGAGAGTGGGGCGGCAGAGCAGAGAGGGCGGGAGGAGGGAGTGAGTGGGGCAGTGGACACGGAGCTGGAGGGTGGGTGGGGGGTGGGGTCGGCTTAACCCAAAGCCCAAGCGGCACACACTGAAGTCGGCTTCCAGAGGCACTAGACAAGTTTGACAAGCTGCTACACATGGTATTTCACTGGCTGTTTTCTTCACCCATTTCCCTTCTCCCTCGGCTCACTCTTCTCCGTCACTATTTGCTGACCACATGTCTTTTCTTCTGCTTTTGAAATCTCTTTTTTCTCTCTTTTTCATATGCGTATCCGCTGAGTATCTGCTATCCGCTACCCCAGTCCCCAACTGCGCCATATGGGTTTGCTGAGAATAAATGACCAAACCTACCTGGAATATCAAGACAGACCTACACTGAGATTGAATGTGTCATCAAGAAGCACTGGAGAGAATCTTGAAGCAGGAGCTGATGCATGAGTGTGCCACTTGGAAAAATGCAGGTTGATTGCAGGGCTAGTTAATTCAATTTGAAACATTGAGAGGCTAGAAAGAGAATGCTTTCACATTATCCCTGTATGAAGCCTATTGGGCAGTTAGGCCATTCTAATTTCAAGTGGTAACATATAAATGGTATTCTGCAATTTGCCTGATTTGATTAAGCTTATGGATACTTTCGTTGATGGCACTTTACTTGAAGTGACCACGAAACAGGCACTCAATTTGCCTGTAACAAATCTTGCAAACATGAAAACAAATGTTGATACACATGAGAAACTTTTAAAACCAAACCATAACCAAAAATAATTACCGGCGGCATATCAGAACAACTTTAGTCCCAGGGCATGAGACACTATTCAATTCCAGACATTCAGTTATTTCAGTGAATGCGTGGGACACAGAAATGCAAATGTCTTTCAGTATCACGTATCCCCCCCAGGTTGAGAGATCATCTAATCAATTTAGATAAAAAACCTTCTCATGACCTTTCCCAGCTCCCTCACAACCTCCCTTTTCCCAACTCTAATTGCCCTCCCTAATTGCAGAACGGGGGACTGTCACAAAATATCACCATGGAAACATTCCGAGAGCAAAGAGTCTACACATTTGGAGAGAGAAGAGCGAGGGAGCAAGAGAAAGAAAAGAATAAGAGGGAGAGAGATTTTTTTAAATAAAAGAACGAACGAAAAAAAGAAGAAATGGTAAGAGACAAGAGTGCAAGTGAGAGAAATGGCTTTGCTTTGTCGACCCCCGTGAATATGCCCTGCTCCCAAAGGAAAGCAATTTAACGCCTGGCTGCCCGTGGAACAGTATATCTGAATCACAAACTAACCTTAGATAATTTACAGCCGGCTACTTCTCAGCTCCTTATCGTCCGCCTGGCAATCTGCGGCCTTCACCTCGGCATAAACACTGACCCACGTAGCGGGGGGTGGAGGGTGGGTGCTGTCCGTGTCACGCCTTCGCTAAGCAAAATTTCAGGGGGCGATGAACAGGAGATAATTTCCATGGTGAGGCAATGGTACCAGACATCAAGGCTGGGTGCTCGTCACCACACTCCCCCCCACGGAGGTCATTTTAAAGGGGTCCTAAACACTCACATTTGAGATGATAGGGGTATATAAGTGCTGGCTATTACGAGATAGGATCTGTACATGTGTTCGGGTAGAAGAAGCAGGCAGCTTGATCTCTCGGTAAACACAATTGAATAACACCTCCCAAGCACCATTCCCCAGCGCCTGTGTTTGCCTTACCCAGGGCTTTGTGTGCAGGGCAGCTTGTCTATTTACCCCCTTTCTGGGGCTATGCTTTGGTGCCTCGCTCCCTGCAACATGGAGGAATTCAATTACATGGTGACTGGGGGCCTGACACGGCCCCACTTTTGTTTCAATCACCCCTCCATGAGATATTAAGAGGTGCTGTGGCTGCCGAACCCAGGCCCACCTCTGTGTGCCGTGCCACGCGGTGCCCACAGAGCAATGAGCTGCAAACTGGCACCAGCATGCCACTTAGAGCCATACAGGCTCAGCCAATCGGGTTGCATCCAGGGCTGCTTGTTAGGAAGACACTAGGCCAATGCTGGCCATGGCAGGCTGACTCTGAATCTCTTGAGACCGAGGGCAAACAGACTGCATAGAATCCCAAACCAGACTTCAATTTATGTTACACATAAACTGCCACATTTACTGTCGGCTTCCAATCACATTTTACAAACCATGTTTAACATCGGTGGACAACATGAAATATGATCAGAAATCAATTCCAATGCGTTCTCTTGAAGGTATCATATGTTTTCCCTATGAGGGTTTCTATACTGCCTCCACCATAAACCTTCTCCAGGGCCATGTTGTTTCCACAGGGGAGAAGCAAAAGGAACCCAGGCAAGAGCCTTCAGCATGCCTGGCTGCACAGGCAGCAGCAGGGGGGCATTTATCAGTATGGACCAACTGCCATGCCCTCATTGGTCAGTTTACTCACACTCTCTCCCTCTCGTATGCTTCGCGGGGACTTTTGCATGGCAGTGTTTTCACACCCGTACAGTGGCCACAACATATATCTTTATTCTCCCAGGGGGCCCAGCTACTGTCGTGGGTGATTGAACAGCCGTTTGTCCAAGAGGAGGCCAGACCATTTAACAGCGATTCCCCCAGTCTCCTCTGGGACTCCTGCACCATGCAAACTGTCTCGTTTACACACCCATTTACACACCACGCACCCACCCACACACACACGCTCACACACACATGCTCACACATACACACACACACAAGCTTACACATACACACACACACACACAGATTGAGTCACACTGGGAAAACTGTGAGAAAAGTGGAAATAGCAAGATGGCTAAATGATAAAAGCCCACTCCCACAGATGCAAACACAACAAGCATCTCAGGGGGATTCTGAGGGGACAAATGAGAGTGTTGTTCCTGATCTCAGTTTGGCAGCTGCCAGTCAAAATACTTCAAAACACATTTAATGGAGTGTCCACGCGAACCAGCGAACCAACACAGGAGTATCGCGTCTTAATATATAACAAATGTGACATATTATATTACACCGTCTATGTAGTGCTGATCTAACGTGCACTAGAGGGCACATTAGCTTTTTACATTAACAAGGCCACCACATAGAAATAGTGTCCTCTTACCTTCAAACCACTATTTGACCTTTGACTGACTCTCTGTCCAGAGTCTCTCTCTGACTTCTCTTTGGCTCAAATATATCAGGATCTAGATCATAAATGTAATATCAGGTATTTCCTTATATTTATACCATGAAGAACGCTCTCTCTCGCTCTCTTTCTCAAAAACGTCAGAGTAATAAAAGGCAGTGGGGTCCACTCCAGCTGGGTGAGGATCCCCACTCTTACACTCAGCAGAAGAATTTGCATTAACAATGAATGGACAGTCATGAAATATGAAGTCAGCTAAACATGCTGTTAATGGAATAGATGGGCAGCCTAGTAGGAGCTGGTGAGAGGGTGAGCACTTCTGTGAGGGGTCGCACCTATCCTGTGAAGTGGGCCGAAGTCCTCCCCCTCACTGGGTATTTAAAGAACTGTGAAGACTGCTACACTACTGAGTCTCAGGACATTTCACATACAATACAGATGTGTTGGCATATGCCTAGCTTGGAAGTAAGTTTAAAACTCAAAATGGCACCTTTGATATCGGTATGCACCACCAGGCAGTTAAAGACATAATGAAGAAAAATAATATACCAAGCTTAACCATAACAAACATACAAACACAAACGTAGATTACTGTCAGTACATTGAATGCAGACTGCATCGGGGCTAAAGCATTAAAAATAGATGCAAGACTTGATGTGTTATGAGGAGTGAGGAATCTGCGTGGTGGAGTTTGGAAGCGCTGAGAGTGATAATGAGCCTTATTTTAAGATCGTGTGTTGGCCATGAATATTTAGCAGAGCTGCTCGCTGATAAAAGACCAAAAATAAGAAATGTGATCCATTTAATGGCTTCGGCTTTCTTCATCTCTCTCCTCATCTCCATGAATTCTCACTTTGCACTTCCACTATGTGAAATACACCCATGCATAAGGTCACACATACCCACACAATCACTTACATGTGCACACACACACATACTAGGGGTGTAACGATTCACAGATATAAATAGGAAACTGATTTTAATGTTAAAGATGTGACTACATTGGTACGTGGACCCAGGGGGGCGAGCTAAATGTATAACATTTAACATGCATAACAATGGTCTGATTTGATTGGCATTAGCTCAGCCGCTGAGTAGAAGGGTGACACTGATCTATAGTTGTCGTTGGATATTAATGGCCTATTCATTTTGTTTTCAGTGATAGAGGGCCTTTGCAAAGTTAATGAATTGCCATGTCCTCAAGGGCTCAGACTTCTGTGTTTTTTATAATATTTTTTTCATATTCCTCCGCCTAAATAATTGACTAAGTGAGGCACCTGGGCTTGGGTGTGTGGGACAGACTTCAATTTATATCAATCATAATGTTTTTTATTACAGTAAACTTTTTTGTCTAACTGTGCCAATTGGAATAGTGATTAACAGAATTACATCGATACATACATAGATCGGCTACATTTGTCTTACATTTTTTTCTCATGCCATTAAGTAACAAACATACTTTGGATTCCCTGGTCTTTTATTGAAGTATCTACATTTGAAGATAAGTAATTCTCCTTTACAGAATTGGCTTATTTTAATGTATAATGGAAAACAAATGTCTACATTAAGCAAATTTTAAGAACTGTATCAGAGTGCGTATCTTAGCCAATGCATCTAGATACGTATCGGATTGTGTTAGAAGGGAGAGATGCACACCCAACACTGCACATGGATTCATGCATTATCAATATAGTCTACTAAGTTACATTCAACAAGTTTGGAAGATTTTACACATTTAAGCTAAACAGAAGTCTTGGAAAAAACATTCAGTTAAACCCAGGATTCTGACACACAGAAAGATGAATCAACTCCAGCCAGCTTCATCCCAGATCAAATCCTCCTTCATTCTCACACCATAACATCAGTGTAAAAAAATCCCAGTGTGAACATTTTCAAACCATTTACACAGTCACTTGTGTTCAATAAAGAGGTCATGAAATCTGACTCAGAAATCCACTATGGGCCTTTATTCACAAACAACTGGGCATTGTTGTCTTGTCTATATATCTATAATACCAGTGAAATGACTTCTGTATGTCTGCATTAGGATGATAAATCCTTTTTTTGTGGTTGAGAGGAGCATTTTTTCTTATTTTATCTGCTTTCCCCCTTCTACTGGAGTAGGCTATAAAGAGGGACATTAACCCCTCTACAAGAGCCTATTATAGACACAAGGGCATGTCCTAAACGCTTTATGCATTGTCAACTACTCGTATAAGCCACAGATTAAACTGCAGTTTGAGAGCCCTGCTGCTGAATTTCAGCAATCTATTATACTTCTTCAGGTCCCTGTCAAAGTGAGATCAAATTGCATTAATTACAAACTGTATGGGTTACATTTCACTCTGTTTCAGACAGAGTAATGCTGGGTTCCAGAGACTGAGCAATTCATGATAAATATTAGTTCAATGTCATTAAAATTTGCCAAAAAGACAAATAATGCCAAACTTAAAATAATGAATTTGTACTAGAGCAAACACTGCGGCACAGCTTACCCACAAAATCTAGAACACCCAACGAAATGTTGTCATACATAAATATCAAGAGCATCGCCCTGGCTTTAAAAAATGCTGTTGGACAAATTCAAATAAACAGAGAGAGAGAAAGAGAGAGAGAGAGAGAGAGCGAGAGAGAGCTCGTGAAATGGTTGGGCATGGAATACAATTTGCAATCAACAAACAAGTGTGGACTAGTCTGTAGAGTAAAATGTTTGTTGATTCAATTTGCTTTTCATGGATTATTAAAGACGTGCATAAACATATGCTATTCATGAGCTGGCTTTACAAGCTTGCAGAAGTAACAATGTTTGAGTGAATCTCAGAATGCTGGAGAGGCGTGCTCTTGATGCTCAAGGCATGCTTTTTTTTCTAAATGCATTTCTCCCTCCCACTTTCCAGTTAGATTAATTTCAATTACTTAATGAAGCCAATGCTGAAACAGATCCAGTAAACAAAAACAGAAAATGTAACACAAGAAACACAATAACTAGCTTTCATAGCCAAAACATGCAGATTAAGGATAATAAGAGGAGATGGGGAAAAAAAGATCGGATTCCTCTGAGAAATAAAACTGTTTTGCCCGGATTTGCTTTGTTACTTAGCCGGCACGACTCAGAATTAATTGCAATCCCTTGTCTCATTCCAGCCTCCGTAAACAAATGAGTTAAATGAGAGGTCCCGGATGCACACCTGTGCGTGCCTCTTCTGGGGACGGCACGTGCTGGGCGGCACGGCCACAGGCCTCCACCGCAGTTAACATGGAACAAACAATATTCTCTGTGCCTGTTCGCCGCCTGCTTTATTCTCCCTACTCAGCTCCTCGCATCTCCCCATGCTACCCCACCCCACCCCACCTTACTCCACTCCACCACACGCCTTGTCCACCCTAAAGCCCTCCAGCCCAGGCACCGCTTGCCTCCCATGAAGCCATAATGCCTGAGATTTGTCAGTGTCAATTTCGCAGCTAATCTCTCTGGTCCACCACCAGCCCTGCCATCTTTCCCCCATTAATTCCAGCCCGCCTCGGCGTGCTGCGGCAGGAGAGGAGGTGAGGGAGCTGGGATGGAGTGGTGTGGGGGTGGGGGGGTGGATACCCTGAAATTTCAATGGAGTTATGTAGGTAAATGCCTCCCCGGACTAACACGCGGTCAACAACGGACACAGTTAATGTACTTCTGCTGGAGGCAGTGCAGCAGAGGTGGTGTGTGTACACGTCGAACTCTGCCTGCCACTCAGGCCTGCGTACAAATGAGAGCGAGGGACTTATGGGGAGAGGAAGGACATTGCATTGAGGCACCGCTGCGTATTCATCAAATGTTTTCTTGGAAATGCGATTCTTTTGCTACATAAAAGCCTGTGGCCTCAGGTGAAAATCGTGGAATTGAGAAGCTCTTGCAAAACCGCTCGCTGCTGATAAATAACTGAATAAGACACTGGCGACACATGAGCTGCCAATCAATACACTCCTTCTGTTCTATTCCATTCTCCGAGACTGAGACCTATTGCACTGAGTAAAAACCTTAGAAAATCCATGGGTATTGACCTGGGAATGTATTAGAGATGCACAGCACAAACGCATGATTTAACGATTCGGTTTCTCCTTTGGAGATGGTAGATCACACCTTCTCGTGCACGCAAACACACTTTTGTGTCCTTTACACACTCTAGATCAGGCACAAATACTGGCAAATACACTCTCACACCCCCGACCAACTAAAAAATGCAAACTCACACACACTCTGTCTCTGTCACATGCGCACACACACACACACGCACACATTCTCACACACTTGAGCGGCGCAGTATTTCTTGAGGGTAAGGTAATCCCCCCCTGCAAGATGAAAGCAGGTTATTTAAACACCAGTGCGAAGCGCCCGGGTGGATTTATGCTCCAATCCAGGCAGCATCATTCAGCGGGCCGTGGCTTGATGGACGTGATGAGGGGAGGGTACGCCTCTAATCAAGCGTGTCACACGGAGGTTCGCCTCACAGACGGCACATCAAACCGGGTCAGTTCACAACAGTGACGATCGCCGCCACAATGAGCAATCTGATACTCAGCTGTCCCCAATATCCATCCGGCTCCCAAGCGCACGCCAACAATCCCGAGCAGCAGAGCATGCTGGGAGTTCCTACTAGTTAAAGTATTACAGCCCGTATGCACGTGAGATGGGATAAGCCCACCCATGGCAGTACAGCCACAGGCCAGAGTGCTCTTTTCAGAGTTTCACTTTTCCTATCTGCAATATGTCTTTGAAGACATCTGTTACTCGGTGGCTGCAAAAACATTTACACAAAAAGAAATCCCTATTTTAATGTCAACAAATACATGCATGCTTTCATATACCCATATCGTTTTGGCAGGGAAGACGAATTGCTCCAGCTTATTCTTACTATTTGAAAGGAGAACCAGAGAGCGTTGTGGAACGCATGTTCAAATTACTCTTTGTACACTTTCAGAGGCGTGAAGCAAATATTTAACAAGGCAGTGATTGACGGGAAAGAAAAAAAGTGTTTCATTAATCTTTTCTGCTTCAGTTGTGACCTTTCTTTTCCTGGATGGTGGTAAATCAACCTCTGGTGGTGTGAGGAGCCAATCAGAGAACTTCTTCATAACAAGGAAGCATAGCCTGCCGCTACAGCAGAGGAGACCACAATATCAACCGCTAATACACTGTCTCTGACCCCAAGGAATTCCGTCGCAATTTGTATTCTCTACTCACCAATAAACACATAATACGACCAGAGGCTGGGGCCTATGTGCGCTTAGTGGCCACTGAACTGGATATAATCTGTGTGTGAGCAACGCTGGTCAATAGGGAACGGCAGCATTTACATGCTCAGTATTCAGCTGCCATACGTGCTCTTTTTATATGGCAGATACATTAACATATCACTCTGAAAGGTCATCGCTCCTCGCACTCTTGCTATTGTCGTTCACTTGTGGTTTTCTGGGTGGGTGTAATGTAAACATTACACGCCGTCTGGGAGACTTTGGGAGCAGCCATGAGCCTCAGAGAGGAAACCAAATCAAGGCTACTTTAAATGAGGGATAGAAATCAGCATAATTAGATTCATTGTTTTTATAATGGTGTGCTTGACTACCTCACGTCAGATTGAGAGATGTGAGAAAATTGGCAGCGTACCATGAGGTTCACTCTTTATGGGGTTTAAATGTTTGATGCAGGCATGCACTATACACTCACACAGGCCTGATTATGACAGATTTACTGGTACATTTCCTGCCATGTGATTTACACAGTACATCTGATGCCATGTGCATGTGATGGAATACACTACTTGGCTGTTTCCATATGCATACAAAAAGATAGGCAGAACAGAACAGACACAGCATAGCAGAGCTCATGACACAATAACTACATTAAGAATAAATGAGACCTTTCCGTAGATTTCTGTGTTGCTATTATTGGTCTGCATGTAGTGTGTGTAGTGAGGTATTTTAATTCTGACAACCTGAGGAAGGCAGAACCTCGAGTGTTGGTACGAACTGATTTAAAAAGAGAACCAGATCTAAGATTTAAGCAGCTGTCTAAAAAAATCAAAGATCTCATTTTGAATATTGTATAATTCATATTTAGCAAAACCTTTCAAAAAGCTTGTTTTTGCTGCGAGAACATAATATGTGGTGATCCCACTAGTGATTCTCCTGTGAGTCCATTTTCTAAAGATTACAAGTCTTCCAGAACAACCAGACCCAATTCTTTTTTTCTGCTTACTCTTCACGACTCCACTTCGATACTGCACTTTAACACTGTAATCAATTACTGCAAATTAATACAAGTAATCATCGGTGTTGAACGAGGAAACCAGTTACCACACTGTAAACAGCCCAGACACAGAAGCACTAAGAGAAGGTGAAGGACCATAAGAGAGATGGCAAAGCTACTCGTGAACACCGATGAGATCCTGACGACTGTGATCGGCTAGAAGCTGGGAGGCTGCCACTCCAAACACTGAGCCCTCCACACACCAGACGCCATGGCCAGCCATGACCCACCCATACAGGGGGAGAAAGCCATGGATTGGGTCTTGTGTGAAAGCGGCTGAATGGAGACTTGTGTCATCAGCAGGTTGATTTGGCCACAAGCGTAAAAAACAGCTGACCTGCTCTGACCCACTTCTGTCTGATTTATGGCTACCGCCTCCCCGGCCGACGGGATTGCGCTCCTGGGGTCATAAATCTCCCGCAACCCCAGCTAATGTGGACGGGGGCCCAAGCCCTGCACTCCTGGTGAGGACCACCGCGGCTCTCCTCCCCAACACCTCTCCATCACCCTCACATAAACACACACAAACACAGAAAGATACACGCTATCACATTCTCTCACAGATAAACAAAAAAATGCTATCCATATGCACATACAAACAGTCTCTCCACAAACATTTACACATGCCATACAAAACACACACACGTTCTTCAACAGTTCAGTGACAGAGATGTGTCAAGAAGTAGGGGAAATACAAAGACAGAGAAAGCTGATAACACAATGATACGAGGGAGAAAAAGAGAAGCACTGAGAGCAGAGCTGAAAGAGTGAGATGAAAAAAGAGGAATACCCCGTCAAGCAGCTAAGTATAGAGCTCCGACGCTTGTGCAAAGGTCAGGAGATTCCCACTGTTACGGATGGCGAGTGTGGAGAGAGCCAACGAGAGAAAGAAAGGAGCGAGCGACACACACACACACACACACACACACAGGGAGAGAGAGCGAGAGATGGAAGAAAACATGTCAGAGAAGAGAGGAGGAGAAGAACAGGGAAGATAAAACAGCATGTGGAGAAGCTGAGCACGAGACAGAAAGTGTACATGTCAGAAAGATCATGGAGTGTGAGAAAGAGACAGACGGGGGGGGGGGGGGGCAGATGACAGCGACAGAAACGAGTTAGGATGAAGAAGGAGGAGGGTGAATGTGAATGAGAGAGAGTGAGTGAGAAGAGACAGAGAGAAAGAGAGAGAGAGAGTATGAGTGTGTAAACGAGAGAGAGGGAGCGGAGAGGAGAGGAGAGGAGTGGATAGCGTGACGGAGGAGCCAGTGGGATGTGTAATGGCCGGCCCACAGCCTCTCCTACCTGCCTGCCTCGGTGCGGTGCGTCCTGCAGGGCCTCTGAGTGAGAGCAGGCGCCTCGCTCCCCCCTTCCCTAAATGATCTCCATGACTCACACTCCGGCAGATAATTGGCTCTCAAAATAGAGCCATAAACATTCATCAGAAAGGCAAACGCCCGCTGAAGCTGACTTCCCTTCTCCCTCCCTCCCTCCCTCCCTCCCTACACACACTCCACCTGCCCCCATCCACCACTCCCTTTCCAATTTGCCTAGCTGAGGTGTCTAAGAATATTTCTACAAACACTCCTCCTCCTTCTCCTCCTTGCTGCTTACGTCCTGTGTTGCTTACTTTTCCTGTAACTCTCTCTCTCTCTCTCTCTCTCTCTCTCCCTCTCCCTCGCCCCTCTCCACAGTTTTGTGGTCTTCGGTGGAGCACAGCCCAGCTCTCCCCTGTGGCTGCTCAGATTTGCCCTGACAGGAGGTCCCGGACATAACTAATTATAATGTAAGGTCATGCTTGTGAAACATGCTATTAAGGGCCACAAATTGCAAATGTGAGAAAGTGAGGAGGTCCACTGGGCCAATTCACTAGGTGATACCCTGCACCGCTCCAGCCTTTGTACTGCCTCTTTTTCCAAGAACACTTCCGTTCCAAAGCCTGTGGAATGCAATCGTATTATATGCATTCTCCTTCAGCGGGGCATTTATACACCATAACCTTCCTCCGAGGTATGTCTGCTCTGACAACTACCACAGTATGTTTGACTGGCCCCTTCATTCGCAGCATATGCACTTTATTTGCATCACTGTGTCTGATAGAATACAGCCAGGAGCTCCTAAGCAAAAGGACTTTATCGCAGACATTGCCATACAATGAAGACTGATGTGTCTGTTCTACTGCTCAGGGCGAGGGCGTTATCATTCACCGTAGCGACTCATTCTGTGCACTGTCACTATATGATGAGAATAATAACAGTTTTCTTATTTACTGTTCTTTTGCGTGTTGTTCGTGTTGTTCCTTGCCACCCCTGAATCAACAACATCCGTTTCTGCCTATATTGTTCACATAATTAGTCTCATGTACATCATTGTTACATGAGAAACACATCAATTGCATCTGATTGGGCATCACAACATGCATGCTCCTTGTCCTCAATGAGCTGTTAAAGGGAGAATGTGAACATCTGTGTTTGTAAGCAATAGAGGGAGAGATAGAGAGAAAGACAGGAAAGAAAGAGAGCAAGAAAAAGGGAGATTGAGAAGAAGAGGATGTGGAAGAAGGGGAGAACTGGAAAGAGAATGTTCAAACAGGAAAGTAAGAAACAGGATCAATCAGAGAGTCTGATGGAGAAACAGAGAAAGAGAGAGAGCAAGAGAAACAGACAGAAAAAGACCGCCATTGCAGGTAGGGAATCGACAGCGAGGACGATCACACACACTCGTTTTCCTGGCACTCAAACCGTCTGCACATCCGCTCCAAACAGCTGCTACTGGGGAGGGGGGGGGGGATGAAGGGGGGGTGTTGGAGGCTGTTTAATAAGTAAGCGCTTCCGATATCCCCCTGCGACAAACACTCAGTTAGGGCTTTGTTCTTTATTCCACCGGCTTCGCTGCATATTTCATGCACAACTTTGCACACATCTCTTTGAATGGTGAAGACTTCTCCAAGATGACAACCTGTCTATTACCAGCCATTACTGTCTCCTATATCCTCATTGGAGCCAACACACACAACACACATCATTCCCTTGAGAAGTACAAAACTTGCTTGATTATGGAACTGTCATAATTACACTTCCATGAGGTACAGGTATCCAAAGAATGAATGCAAGATAAAAAAAAAGTGTTATTTCATTCTATAGGACTGAGCTAGATGTTAGCCGTGCCTTGCTTGTGGTGTTTTTATGCTGCTGCTTATACTCAGCACTTAAGACTTCTTTCCCTGCTGTCTTACAGCGGAAGATGGAACTGTAAGCCTGGTGATCTGTGTTTCCCCCTGCTGCACCTCACCGGGACACCTCGATGCTATATGTAGGAGACGTGTGTCACCAGAGAATTCCCTCCGGAAAAACTGTGGCCCTTAATCCAGAGAGAGATAGAGAGAGGGAGAGAGAGAGAGAGAGGGAGAGAGAGAGAGAGAGAGAGAGAGAGTTCACTGGACATGCTCTCTCTCCATCCCTTTCATGTAACTGCCAATCTCCCCAGCTCCCTCAGGGCCGGAGAGAGTAATGCGTGGCTTAAATACGCATGAAACAGAGTACCTTTTGTAGATGTGAATCCATGTGATTTCTATTCAGGCAGAGTGTTTTTGTAAATCATAATGTACAAGGAGTTCTCTGTGGCAAATAAAAAAATGTCAAATCCTCTGAAGTTCTGCGACAAATGCATCCAGACCTATCATGAAACTTACTGTCAAGGTATAAGTACAACAAAAAGTATGGATCAGAGAAAGAACTGGACAGAAGAGTAGCATTTAAAATGACCTTGGGTACTGACGGTGCCATAGCCAACTGAACTAAAATCACATGAAACTTGTGACCGAAATCCTGTATAAAAATTACCAGTTTTTTTAAATAGTGACGTGGGAGTGGATTATGGTTTGAAATATTCATGACAGCAACAGTCAAACAGTGAAAACTCATGCAAGGTGCACATCATACATTGAAAACACAAATACACAGCAGATCTTAAACAAAATCCAATTTTGCAAATAGTCCAAAGGTATTCTGAGGCTATTAGATGTGATAGACAAAATGAGTAGGACCCACGCACAGACCCCACACTACAGACAACACACAAACATCTCCCATAGACTCCTTCAGCACTTACCAGTGTGCTGAATACCTGGCCTGAAATATCTACATACTGTATGCTCTTGAGGCTGTAAAGACACACAGATATTCTGATGAAATAAAGTTATGGGATGTCAGGCAATTATTTTACCTCTGTGGCTGATGTTAGCAGAGGTGGTTGTCTGGGCATCGTCATAATGATTTCCACTCAGTGTCATCATCGTCTCCCATTGAAAAAGCTCTGCTGACATTTAAAGATTGATAATCACCTACTGTTTGAAATGGGAAAGGCCACCGTAAAAAAGGGACACAGTGAATCACTCAAAGCCAACAAACCGTGCTGGCTTATAGTCTTAGCTTTCACAATGGCAAGCGGAAGCGCCGCTTAATAAGTGGCAAGCTGCACATTTACCTGAAAGCAAATCTTTCAGCCTCACCTCGAGTCAGGTTCAAATCAATTGCTTTATTCAGCGGCTCGTACAACATGTAGTTCAGGCTGTCTATACTGCAAACAAAGAGTTGCCGACGAGCCACGCTCTTCTCTGACACCCGCTTTCACTTCGACTGGCTCACTGAATGGGACAGATGGAGCTAAACCTCACCTGATCTCTCTCTCTCTCCCTCTCTCTCTCTCCCCTAAAAAGAGCTCAAGTCTTCCGGTCCTCAACCTCTCTTGCCATCCAGGCCCTATTCATCAGCACACAGTTCAAGTGTAAATTGCCATACTCTGCCTCAGGAAAGCTCGGAAAGGCGTGGCGTTATCTTTCATTTTGGCGTGCACAGAAAGAGAAAAAATAAGCAAAAAAAGCCAGGTGCAATTAGTGCCTTCACCGAGTCATCCCAGTGGCAGCTGGGGAGCACCGGCTCGGGACAATCAACCACAGCACCTCTGCTCACTCTGAAATTCTTATGCCGGTGAAATGAAAGAGGGCTCCGCACATGGTCTCCAGAGCTTAGGGGAGGGTTGTTCTGGAGAGCACACACTCAGCCATGCTGGGAGGTGTGTGTATGTGTGTGTGAACAGCAGCACCCAAGGTTTTGAAAGGCCCATGGGTGTATGAGGGGAACTTTAAGGTAGGGACAACACAAGAAGGCATGTGTGTATGTGTGTGTGTTTGTGTGTGTGTGTGTGTGTGTGTGTGTGTGTGTGTGTGTGTGTGTGTGTGTGTGTGTGTGTCTGTGCGTGTTTGAAAGGAGGCTGAATAAATAAGTGTGCGAAGAGCTGTGTTAAAGGTTAATGCCTCACCTTCCCATACTGGTTAACTTATTCAATGGAGGTTCTTAATCCAACAAGGCAATCAGGGTGACAGACTCGCGTCCAAACACATTCACAGTGGATTAAAATAGGACGGCTAATTATCATGCTCTCTCTGGCTGGGTTTTCGTGAGACTGTGTGAGTGTGTGTGTCCTTGTTCCTGTGTGCGTATGTGCGCGCGTTTGTGTGTGCATGCGTGTGTGTGTGTGTGTGTGTGTGTGTGTGTGTGTGTGTGTGTGTGTGTATGTGTGTGAGTGAAGGCATGCTGGCTTACGCAAGGCATTTAATTGTCTGCTGAAGAATACGGACCCACGCTCCTTGTGTCAGGCTACATTTACGCTTTCATTAGGACATTCAGGCAAGATAAGAAGCAGCATTCTCTAGAGAGGAACGCTAGCACCTTATTTACCGAACAGTCATTCTGTCGGAACAAACTGGTTTGTATGAGACATTGTTCGACTTAACACAGCAAAAAAAGAAACAACAGTGAAATCTGCTTAGAATTACTGTCCCACACGTACAAAGCACAACAGATGATGTAGGCTACAATAAGGATGACAAAATAACGAAATTGTTATGTAAAAATGTACTTTTAAATAATGACTGGATATTAACTACTTCCTGTAGTTTAGAAAGAATATTGTCAATTTGGCATTTGTTGACAGCTTAAGTGTAAGGCAAAGCCTGTAGTCTATTAAATACAACATATTCTAAATGAAACTTTTTTTTAAGAATAAAAAAATGTTTAGCAGCTCTTATGTAAAGCAACGTCAGATGGTTCCTCAGAGAGTTGCACATCAGTCACTGTGACAGAGTGGTTACTGACTATGCTATAATACGCTTTTGTTTACCTTGAGGCAAGTAGATAAAACAAACTCTTACTTGATGAAAGCACCTTAAATAATGGGACAACATTAAGAGGCATTGCTCTATCAAAAATGTGTGTTCATGGGTAGCTTCTCCCAAAAAAATAGACACTGGACTATATTATACTGCTTTGATTTTTAAATGGGTCAGTTTGACACCCACACTCAGACCATTTGGAACAGAACAAGGACGTGAGCAAGGTCAGGTGTGCTCCAGCTCACCCCGCCGCTACCATGAAGCCCGGAACCCTCTGCGGATTAATTTGGGCACTGGTGCACACTGGACAGGTGGGGAGGGAAGTGGGGCCGATAATGAAGCGAAAATATGGTAAAGTATTCACCAGCCTCTCTCAGCGCACCCCTTCAGCAGCCATAACAATCCTGCGATGAGAGGGCTTTCATCCATCTGTGACGCTCATGTCATTAGAGCGGGTCCGTGCGCTCTGAGACAACCTCCCCACCCCACCAAGGCTGCTTGTTGGGCTCTGGAGGTGGCAGCTGTTCCCCAGTGCCTCTCCTGCTGCTTACAGGGGCGCCACTGTGCTAAAAAAAGACGAGAGGCCCATAGACGAGCGGATTCTGCCCATATGGACCTCCGACAGAGCCCGGGTGCTGACACAAGGTCTGCATCACCCTGGTTTTCTGAACCTCCTGTTTCCAAAAAGGCTGTTTGCATAACTGTTTGCAGCTGTAATGGCTTTTATATGTTGTGTAGGAAAGTGATCAGCCTATAATGACAACTTTTGCTACATTCAAATGCTTTGATTAGGTGCTGTATTGTTGTGAGCTGACCACTCCACTGGAGGAGGGGCTTCCTGGCTGGACTTGATCAAAGTTACCTGTGGGGTGAAGTGTAGCGACCTGAAAATACACAGTCATGGCAGTCAGCCAAAGCTACATTATATACTTTTCTAAGGACATGTGGCCTATATTTTGGGACCGTTTTACAGAGACCATATGCAGTTCAAGTATATGGTCTGCAATACTAGTCTTAACTTTAGGAATTAAGTTAAAATATATGAAGACAGCAGGCGACAAAATATGTCTGGAATATTACTGGATGTGAACTACTTTCAGAAATGCCGTACAACAAAACGGGAGGTGCTGGCTGTGGGGTCAGGGTGGCCACATGGATCGCAGGTGGTCCCACTCCACGATGAGGTGTCATCCAGTCATGGTGTATGACCAACTTGCATCTGCGAGAGGCAAGTCACACGGTAGGCCACCTAATCAAGATGCTCAAGCACATAACATGGCTTAACCCAGTTGTTATTTAGCTTTGAGCAATAACCTTTTACACGCTTTAGACCATAGATCCACATCAGGTCTCCAGTGGTGAAGTGCTGTCTTTTCACAAGAATATCAAAGGCCCTCTGCTGCCCTTGTAGCTGGCAAGCATACTCTGGACTGTCTGGGGTCAGTCCGTACGCCTTTCTGGCGGGGTTCTTAGTGCTGGGGTGCACCGAGTGGACTCTTGTACTACATCACAGCACGCCATGAGCACAAGGGGTAGCTGGACAATCCCATTCAGGGTCTGTCACGCCAGAGTAGCCAGTACCACATCGCCCATGATGAAGCTGTAACATCTCATCCCTCTTCATTTCAAGGACCACCAGTTGCCAATGGGCCTCACCAATGGTCGGTTCCACCCAGCACCTCTGCAGCAGCACATAGCCTCAGTCCATGACGGTCTTTAAATCATGATCCGCCTTTTGACATATTATTATTGAGCCCTATCTTGTCTGGCTTTGGTGTGCTCACAATGGAGGTACTCTTGTGCACAGGGCAGCATTCCCCTACTACAGCAACACTGGATGACGAGTGGAATAATCACCCACCTTCTCCTTTCATGGTCGGCAATGGAACATATGCTCTTTTGTTGTGTATTAGGTGGGAGAAGGTCAGGATGGATAAGGGAAATGATGGTTACCCTGATATGCCATTGAATGTGCCGCTGTCCTCGATTACGATTTCCTTGACTGCTAAAGCTTGGTCTAGTGCTTCTCCTAGAGAAGTAGGATCCATCAACCTCACCTGCTGTCGAAGAGGAATGGGAAGCAAGCCGTGACTGAATGCCTCTTTAGCTAAGATGGATAAAGTCATCTCATCAAATTCAGGGATTCCGTTTTGGGCCATGTAACGCAGCTCAGCAGCAGATACCCCCAGCTTCTCCCCACATATTCGGCTGCTGATTTTCTGGCACATGACTACTGCTGGTGTGGTGTCTCCAAGTTAGCATCAACTCAGAACCCTGTTGACTCTTGTATCCTCCTTCTGAGATGGCTTCATCTTTCCTTGGCAAGATGACAAATGTTTAAGGCGCGGTGAACTCAGTGAGGACGTTCAGGCTTTCTTTGACTTTGTCCACCATCTCAAATTGGCTCTAGGTATGCACGGAAGGCTAAGGTAGCTAGTAGTAAGTTAAAAATCCGAATTCTGATCACCAATGCAGCGTCATAGTTCAACTGTTTTCTCTCATTCTTTTTACAGTTGGATGACAGGGACACTTGTTAATGCTCTGAACTCTTTCCTTAATTAATAGCTGTCTGACAAAAATCCATGGATTGGGAGAGATGCCTAAAACAATAAGAGCAACCTAAGGAGGAAAACATTATCTGTCTCTACAAGTCAATCCTCTTGATTTCAGTCCTACACAATCCAACCGTGAAATTTGGTAAATATGTATTCAGCCTATGCTCATTGTTATAGCAGACATACAATGCAATAGGCCAGTGACAGGATCATAAAATAAAATCCAGTCCCCATGCAAATTAAAAGATTTCCTATTTTTCTTTCAAAATTCTACATTATTTTACTACATTATTATTAATACATTATTTATTTATTTTTACATTTACTACATTATTTATTTGATTTCACACAAATTCACTGAAATGTTAACCACAACTTGTGAGAATTCCAGCAGCAAATTCTATACTTTGGCCGCAACAATCACAACAACCCCTCGCAAAATGCTGGAGGAACTGAAAATCCCATCTATATCCCCAGCACTTTTCAAACCAAACTGACGCTCATGCCAACGCATGTGTGGTTGTAGCCTATGTGAATAGCCAATGTGAGGGTCGCTACAATATTCTAAAAGAGGCTTTGGTCTAAGACAAGCTAAATGTTTAGCACTTTATTTGTAAATCAACGTCATATAGTCTCTCGGAGTTTGCACATCAGTCACTGTGTGGTCACTGACTATGCTATAATAAGATTTTGTTTACCTTGGGGCAAGAAGATGAGACATATCTGTCACTCTCAGGCTACTTGATGACAGCAGCTTTGAAAGAACCTGAGTCATTTCCCCACAAAACATTAACAAATAGTTGAACATTCTTAAGGTCACTGTACCCAGTCGGTCAAATTATATAATTCAGGATTTAAATATAACGTTAAAATACTTTTACCCACGGATAACGCGCCTTCGTTCTTCAGTCACTGTTTTTGTTGCCTACTGTAAGCGTTACAGTGAGCACAATTTAAAGGCAATGCTGTGCGTGATCTGTTCACCAACTGTGTACTGTAAGTCATCTACAAGAAATACACACTACAAAGACATATACTGTACTGTACTCTTATAAAAAATTGTCCCTGTCCATTCACTGGTGTGGGGAAAGACACATCAATGCAGTGCTAGTGGTACCGTAACATCTGAGCAGAAGAGGCTTTACAGCTCGACTGCGTTGTCTGTACAGGTGTGGGTCCCCTTCCGAGGACTGGGCAAACCCCCTCAAAATAATGTTAACATCAATAACAGACATCAATTGCAGTGACATTACTTACATATGACCAGGAGCTGTCCAGCTGGCAAGGTCCGATGAGAAACAGGAGCTGGCATGCTTAACTTCGCGACTCGCCCGCCCGTCCTGTCTGAGAGGCTGTGAACGGACCAGTGAGGGATTCACCGTGTTGACAGGGACGATGGCATTACTCGAAAATGGTTAGTGTTACAGCCCCGTGTTGCCCCGCGTGAACGCAGTGGTCGCTGTTGAAACGCGAACTCAAATCTCCCTGCACAGGTCTGGGGAAGATTTGAAAGATCCAGAACAGGCAAGATCTCCCAGGATGGAGAGGAGCTACAGTTAGCAGGCAGTATCCACGCTGCTCTCTCTCCTCCAATCAGGGCTCCGATTGGGCAGCACAGGGGAGAGCTACGCGTTTTCTTTGTGATGCGACTTGGCAATAATAAGAGAGTGCCTCAGATACTACTGTGACTTACATTTTCTCTCTCATTGTGAGTATGCAAAGGTGTCCACTTGTTCGCCGTTTCTTCCGGAGTGCCAGCATGTTCAAAATCTGTGTGTAGCCATCTAAAGGTGAAGTTAAGCTGGACATGTTGTTTTTACAGTGCTCATCATAGGCTGCTATGCGAGCTTTGCAAACTGTTATTATAAGGTTTGTTATTTCTTATTCATTTTTAATGCTACGATGGTATTTTGTATTATTTTTCATGCTACTCTCAAACTTGTCATCTGGTTTTGTAGGGTCGTCCTGCATGCTGAAAGGTTGCAGGTAGCACCTGTAAACGTTGAAGTGATTGGTCTTAGTTATTTATGGGTACTAATGAGTCCATCAAATTGTCATAATTCTTCCTTTTTTGTCTTTTTGTAATCTTGTACTTTTGTGTTACATGCAAATATGTAATAGTATACCAAATGGTATTACAAACCCTTACCATACATAACTACCATAAGCTTATCTCTAGTGGGGTATTGCTAGGTCAAAGTACATTACACAAAGCGAAAAGCTCCAAAACGCTTTAGACTATTTGCAAGTCCACGCAAATTTAACACCAACTAAATTATAGGTGAATTATATGGACATAGAGAGGATGCCATTTACTTACAAATATGAGACATCATAATTTCACTCTTCTGAGACACACACATCTGTCATTGTGTGCCCCTCATCATACAGTCTCTACAGCAGTGAATGAAGGTAGAAACTCCCTCACTGCTGGTGGGCTTCCACCTCACTCGGCTTAGTGCTCAGGCCAAGGACATGGAGGTCAGACAGACGTCCATGGGCTGCATCCAACAATTAGCTGGGCACTCTTGTCTGGCACCTCCTGCCATCTCACACAAAGCGCACTTGCTCTGATGACTAACACTGCCTGCTCTAAAATAGCCCCAGCCTCTGGCCTCTACTGTGTCCTCGGGTTGGTCTAGTTCAAGGGCCTTTACTTCATCCTCACATGGCAGCACCACACCTCTTTGTATATGAGGATATGTGATGTTAAAGCCAGTGTTGCTCTAAAATGCTCAGTTGATGAAAGTAGTTCTTTTAGCTTCATCCCCCAGCTAGCATACATAATGTGTAACCACCAAGACTTGCCTGTGTCTTGCCATTTTAATTTCTCTCCAATATTACCACCCTCCTGGGACACAGTCTTCTGCTTTTTATCTCAGAGACTTGTGGAATCCCTCAAAGATATATTTTGTTTTCTTGTTTGTTTGTGGCCACGTTTGATGTTCTTTCTGTGTATTTTATATTAGTTCTTTGAGCAAGGGATGGAATCATTTGAACTTGCCTTGCTCAAATATAATCCTTAAAGGAGGGGAGAGCAGGGGAGAATTCTCCTGCGGTTAACTGTTCAAAGGAGCTCGGTCCCAGGGGTGTCCCTCACAGTGTGAGCCCTGTGCACTGATCACACCAGGAGAAAGATGGGAAACAAATTAGGCATTACTTCACTCATTTACAATAAAAAATTAAATTCATGAAATGAACAACACGTTACCATTATGTATTCAAGAATTCCCAACTCCATGATCAAATAGAAACGGGCAAATATTTTGTATCGTTTAATTGTGCACTGACCATACAGCCTTTCCCTAGTCAACTGGTATTGTCAACAAAATAACTAAATGGGACCCTTCCTTAACATGTACAATAATTGGTCTCCAGCCACACATTTTTTGCACTCAGGGAATGGTCCTTTAGAGGCATTTTCACTGATGCAGTCTTTTTCACCACAGCAATTTTCTGTATCAACAATTTTGGCATGTATCACACACACATGCCAACCCGCAGGAACCCCCAGAATTTATTTTCAACTGTAAACTATTTACACACCAAATTATTTAAGTACAGAGCACGAGACAACCACACATTCTACTTCTGTGTTGCACGGGAAGGATTACCATCCTGACAGTGTTTTTGAAACCCAGTGAGATGAGAGTCTGCGGAGCTGTGGGCACACCTAGTGAGTGAGAAAGGTTTGATCGCGAGAGGATAGTAGTGGAAAGCATATTCATTTGTGGATTGCAGCCACCTACAATGGCGCTGTAAAAATATTTGTCAAGAAAACATAAATCTGGGGATTCTTTTCCACCAGCCCATTTTATAGGGCTCCTAAAACATCTCTAAGTGATTTCATCAGCCGAAATGAAAATTACCCTATTGCTGATGAACAAAGTGGTACTTCTGATAATTAAAACCTCATCGGTTATGGGAATCTTCTGCTTCATTAAAGCTCTTCATTCCTGTGGGTGTTATCTACACTGGGGTGACAGTATCTGGGGAGAAGCCACCAGAAGGTAAAGCCCACGTTACCCCTGAGGATAATTTTCGATCCCCAGTTTTGAGGATAGTATTCTCTTCTAACAATCTCAAATGCATAAGTGAGCACTTATATCTTTAAGTTTAGAGGTTTAAAAGTAGGCATTGGACACTGGAGAGTGTTGGCATTTCTAACTTGATATATCTTTGAACACATTTGAATTTGATATGATTCTCCTGTGAAGACAGATATCAAATTAATTTATAAAGAGCTATTAAGTTGAATGTGATAGCTTGACATGATTGCTCTCACTGTGCAAGCTACAATACACTAGCTTTGTAAGAAACCACATCAGTGTCACTTAATGTTTATATGATTTATTGTTAATCTTACAACATGTGGTTACACGCTGGCAAGTACACTTGCAGAACATCCTCTGTTCTCGGGTAATGATTGTCATACAAAAGATTAAGTGGATTGGAACCGCCTGATGCATTGAGTGTGATTGTTGTGCGTCGGAATCTGACATAAATCACTGGAACTGTGTGGTGAATTTGGGGGAGTAAAGGATGGGCGAATGCTCATTTTATTTTAGCAGCTTTGTTAAATATGCTAATCCCCTGATGCCTGAAAACAAACCAGAGGCAGCGGTGCTCGACGGCGCGGTACATCACTCATTACCATTTCAGATCCACGGCACACATTATTCCAGAAAATCTTCCTGCCGACACAGACAGAACACGGACCAGGTACCGAAAGGCATGCTGGCTGAACACAGGAGAGGGTGAGGAGAGTGAAAAGATCGAGGGGAAAAATGCAAACAGTGGCTAAAAAGTCCTTTCAACTCGACACCCACAACCTTGTCCTTGACAAAAGAAAGGAACCAGAAATAATGGATTCCGGAAGGGACTGATGAATGGGGAGAACCCTATAAATCCTTAATCGGCGAGCTACAAGGCATATTATTCATCCTGGTGGTGGCTCTCCACGCGTGCCATCAACAGAAAAAACGACAGTATTTTATCTCCTCTTTTTTTGCCTGGACAATTCCAGCTCTCCCTTAATCTAACAAATGTCCAGCTGAGAGTATGAGTACGTCACCAGTCATAACAACACAAGCCTGTTTATCATAATTTATTTGGATCTATCTCTCAGCACCAGCCAAATAACGATTTTGAATCTCCTGCCATAAGATTCATCTCCTTTATACACAATGGTGAGAGGCACAATCCAATTTAAGAGAAGGGTTGCCACATCCCTCCAGAGGGAGTAGATGTATCATCTCAATGTCAACAGGAGAGGTAATTTTGTCGTAATGCAGTGCAGCAAGTGCTTGTCATCATCAGAGGGAAATGGCCCCACCTCCTTCACCAGGCAAACTAAACTGACCACAACACAAGGCCCTGGCAAGGCCCCACTCTACAGGCAAGCAGTATGATTCATTTGACTAACAGCGAGTTTTGGCAATTTTTCATCCCAATGTGAAATATTCATAGATAAGGGCATCAATCTCCAAACATTATACAGATATTATTTTGAGATTAGGGTGGAGGACACATCCCACTAGAGGGCTGGAGTGGCATGATTTGATGAAATGTGTGGGTGTTAAAAATCATGCCTGTATGAAAGTGATCGGGGGGGAAGAAAATAGCTGGAGGGAGCCCTATCATGTTACAATGTTAACTGTAATTAGTCTAGCAACATGTCATTGGTGACACTTAAGTACATGTAGTGAGGGCGTGTTTCCCTAGGAATAGCTTGTTGGATGTGGGGGGATAAATAATGCAGAATCACTTTAAGACACTCGCACTCTGACTGCTGCAACTGGGCTTGAATTAGTAATGCCTCAAAATAAAATGCCCGTTGCTTTAAAGAAGTGAGAGTGTAAAGCTCGAGCAGTCCACACAACAATGGAAAAGCAATGAGGACCTCACGGTAGAAATTAAATCAATCGAGGGGCACATTTTGTGTCAATTGCTGAGTCATTTCATACAACCACAGGCTGTTTGAGTCTGTGAATCACTGGTCTGCGTGCAGAATCTGTTGTCTGAAAGGGACTTAACAGCGCTGTGTCAGAGCAACTATACTGGTTTAAGTTGACTCTAATCTATGTCAGGGGAGCAGGATTGACACTCTTGTGTGTTAAGGCACGATGAACCTATGCTGGGGAGGAAGCAGCTATACTGTTTAACTCATTGGGTTTGAGACTAATGGGCTGTGTTGAAAAGAACCCTAATAGAAAATGCAGGAAAGAATCTAAGCCTTGTTGAAGAAAGAGCTATTAGGCTATGCAAGGGAGGAGGCCTCTGGACTGACACAGGGAGGAGACCGCTATGGTGTGCTGGGTAGCACTGTGCCAGAAAGACATACAGAAACTAGAGCTTGTTAGGAGGAAGACAGTGGGTTGCTGGGGCAGAGAGCCAAATGGGTGTTCAGAAGTGAAAGCCACAAGGCAGTAGGTATTTGAAATCTGGCTGAATGTTACAGAACTGTCTAGTCTACATCCAGCAGTGTAAGGTAGACCTTGGTGGTGGCTGTACAGTTACGACAGTAATTAAAAGTGAAAACCTGTGGTTTGCTTATATTATTTGATTAAGTCATAAAATTCAAATGCCATAACAACATTTATGACAAGGAGTGTAGCAAGGATAAATCAATGTGTGTATTTCACAGGCTACGCACCAAGGGAGAGAAAGTTCCAGATTCCAAATGTAGTTTCATTCAGGATGGCAAATCCTATTAAATCCAGTGACACGGAGAGATCAATACGTACTTAAACTGTTTACGCTTGTCCTTTGAGGTTGAGATGCTGTCCGCATGCATTTACATCGCATTGTCGCGATGGCTGCATGCAGTGTTACACCCATCACTCGTCTGTCATCGCTGCAATCGATGGCAACTGTGAGAGCGTGATGAGCGCAGGCTTACTCCACTTGGACAGGTCATGAGGTCTATTTCGTCACTGACATTGCATGTCATGGCCCCAGCAGTAGGAGGGAATTACAAGTGAATGGTGCAATGAGTACGATGCGCCATCCTGGCCGAGGCGATCAGCCGAGTGTTTTCAGGTCGACCGAACACATCATCTTAGTGCACAGGTCTTTGTGACAACACGCTGCTCAGAATAAATGGATTAAACGTGAATGGAAAATAAGCCACTCCACATAACAATTTAAAAGTCAGTCACTTAGCCAAAATTAGGGAATGCCACGATAGCTCATGGATGGGCTGTCTCCTTGAGAGCCATCTTGAGAAGTAATCATGGGTAATCTGTCAGCGGCGCACTCCCTATCTGCGGAGTGACTTATGTTTTCCTGCTTATCCTTTAATAGTTGTACACAGAGCGGTCTGCCATTACAAACAAAGGAAACTCTGGGGGATTTTCCGTAAGTTTGCCAGCCAGACTTGTAATGCGGCCATTTCATGCCAGATTTGAGTTTGTTAGGGTTTCTTGATTTGACTGTGTAGTCCCCTGCCAATGCACGATGCCCATCTGTACGCCACGCTAATGCACCGTCTGCAAGTAAGCAATGTAAATCAAATGAAGTAATTAGCTTAATTGCCTGAAATCTATGCTGCCATTAAGTTGCCACTCTATTAGACTGATCATTCTCCTTTTTATCCATTTAATTGATTGGCATGCTGAATCCCAGGCATGGCATCTTCCATGCATTAATCACTAAAGAATCCCCCCCCCCCCCCCCGTCTGATTTAGATTTTCAGAGCATTTTTTAAGACCATATCAGTATATTTCCTATTTATTTACCATAAGCTGGAACATAGGTTGGTGCAATGCATCAGACAGAAAGAGGTTCCAGGGGCTGACCTCCTATACACAGCTTTAAAGATCTACAGAGAGAATCTCTGGTCTCCCTTCATCTCTTTCAAATCTCAAAGTAGGTTAGCGATATCAAAGGAGAAAAGCCTCCAGCTTCTTGGAATTTTTGCTCACTGCAGGATCACTGGAAATCAGAGGGATGCGTCTCATGCTCATCTTAAAGGATGGAACCCGGAGTGGTCTGACTCGTTTTTGAAGTCTTCTTCTGTGATGTTGAAAGGCAGAGATCGGCCCAATGCTTCCTGCACATGTGACCTGTCGAGGGGACAACAGTCGTTGGCCGGTCCAAACAGCACACGGCCCTTTCAGTGTGCCACTCTGTCAGAGCTGCCCTGCTCTGGTTGGTGTAGAGATGAGAGATGCGAGATGAAACCGAAGGTGGGTCACATGACCAAATGAGTCCCAGTCAGACGTGGGAACTCTGAGTAATAAGTGAACGCCCACAGCATCCCGCAGTACGTCTGTCATGCAGCCCCTGCTGGCACACGCAGGCTCATGCAGAGGAGGGCCTCCACACGCCCCCCCCCCCCCCCCCCATCCATTCTCCACACAGCGCCTCTGCATAAATAACATGCGCTGTAAAAATCTCATTTGAGAATCTCTCTTAGTCTCTAAAGAAAGGATTCTGATATTTTCAAATACTGCAAAAAAGCATTGATGGGCACAAAGCATAGCACAGTGACATGTGTGGGTAAAACACATTGCCAAGGTCTTTTGCAAAGCGCATGGACCATGTGTCATGAAGAAAGGAGTCAGGTGCCTTCAGTGTGGTCCTCCTCCTCCTCCATGCCTGTCTGCTGCTTTCAGTGGAGTGGTTCCCCCGCAACACAAGCATGAAAACATCTTGAGCCCGGACCGCCGTGGCCTTTCGCTGGCTCAGCGCTCAGCAGAGAGGAACTGGTGCAAAGTGGATGTCAGCTGCACTTTGAGATGATGGATGGCACTCACAAAAATTGATGGATGGCTCCCGGCTCCCTTTGTTTCATACCATGCAAAGTGGGTTACTAAGACAACAGGCCGGTTTAACCAACCCCCGCGCGCTGTGGTGCCGATGACAGCTTTGCCCTTGAAAAAGGTTGATGGCGACCGCTTGTGACGTGATGCCGCTGCCAACACTTGATTCTGTGGGGGGGGGGGGGGAAGCTGTGTTTTTTGTTTTGGCTTTTGTATGCGTTTGTTTTAATTACTATTTCTGTCAGACAAATGTTGCTGTGACGCTTTTCCAGTTCTTCTGTGTTGAAAATGGAAATAAACAGAACTAATTAGGACACAAAAAGCAATTAAAAATCCCCACTATCAGCTCCAGACAGATTGGGAGACTTTGCAGGACAGGCTTTCATACAGGAACCGCGTTTAATGTTCAAAGCCTCCTCAAAGGAGTTGTTGATCACTTTGCTACGATTCAACTGGGATGTGTGTCATGTGTAGGCGCTTAATACAGTTTCATTGTTCAACCAATATTCTGCAATGTCCCTTAATATCAGTGGCGCTGAAATATGATATGCTGTTTTCATTCCTTTATCTGGCACACCAGGTGAGAGTGTGTTCACCCCTCTCTACCTCTGTAATCTCTCAGAGCTTGTTTACTCCAAACACATAAAAGACTGAAATGATCCTGAAAGAAAGTGGGTTGTTTGTTGTTCGTTTGTTGTTGCTGCTCTCCCTGCTTGGTTGCCAAGCACTTTCCACTTCCTGCATAAATGTTCTTAAGTGGGTCCTACATGTGTACAAGGCTGAGTAAGTCAGAAGGGAATGATGGAAGCGTAATGCAAAAGCATTATACCAGCCCCACTTTCCTGCCAGCAACAATACTTTCTTTGCTTGTTGTTTTGTTTGTGTTCCCTGCTCTCTTTTTTCTCCTACCAGGCTTTCTTTTTTCCCCAATGACAGCCAGAGTGAAGAGCTGATTTACCTTACCACACTTTGCAATTCAGAAGAGCTCCTCAAGTTCAGTTCCTCTCCCTAGTGTGTGCCCAAACACAGCACGGAGGCAGCCCTCGTGTGATGTGAGCCGCTAGGCTGCCCACAACCCGAAAAGGGAACAAAATCACAAACCCTTTTCATGGGACTGAAGCTAAAAAGAAACCAAAAAAGAGTAGAGGAAAAAAAAATCAGTGAAGGGCTATCAGCCATTTTTAGAATAGACGTGTGAGCTAAACTTCAAGGCTCATTGCACAACATTTATCAAGCAATGTGGATATCAATGAGAGGAGTCCCGGACTCTTTTCCCCTCTCTCCCTGTGTTAGAGTGTGTGTGCGCACATTGGCACATATTTGTATCCTTGTGTCTCTGAATCCAATTACCATGCCCACAGACCCCTTTTCATAGCACGTTTTCATACATGAATGTGTCATCCCTCCATTCGGTACTCCGATCATGGTTGCCTTCCCAGACCATCTCTTTCAGACTCATTTAACAGCACTCTCTCACTCGGAGTGAATG
Organism: Sprattus sprattus; assembly: GCF_963457725.1. Classification (NCBI taxonomy): domain Eukaryota; kingdom Metazoa; phylum Chordata; class Actinopteri; order Clupeiformes; family Clupeidae; genus Sprattus; species Sprattus sprattus. The sequence goes on from NC_137926.1 coordinate 30,721,152, forward strand.
GACTTGAGCAGTAAATTGACTGAAATAACCAAAGCCGTTCAATTATGTGGGCCTTATGTGGGCATGCCTTAATGCTTTCACCTTGTACTGATACAGCTTAAAAACCTCTAATAAAAATATTTTCACACACCACTTCCTGCAGCTTAGCCATGATGGGGGGGGGGGGGGGGGGGGGTAGGGGGGCAAAGGGACATTTGGTTTATTTGGTTTCGTTTCATCTGCGTTTGGCTCGTGGATGGATTTCACTCCCTTCGCACTGAGCATCAGTTCCAGTCATTTTTGCCTGGGGTGAATGTCCATTGGGCCTAACCAAATAGTGTTCTGCCTATCTCCTGTCTTTTCAGTGGCCATCATTAAAACCTGAATTGTGTTTGAAGAGGGAAGTAGCTGGAAGGCAGGATCACTCTGCACTCTTTTGTGCTCACCGCTCTTTTAAGAAGCCTGATTTGCAGCGTAAATCTGCCAGTAAGTAAAATTCACTGGAAGGCTGGCTGCCACAGTATAACCTAATCTCTATAGCTGTGGTATTCAACATGCTTTGGAGCCGTCAGTTGGTAAACTGGTCCTTGCCAGAGGAAGCACTGTAAAAGAGGGATTAAGACCCTGTAAAGATATTGTGTGAATGAGACATGAGTGGCACACATAACACACACGATGTCCGCTTCATCTCATCTCGAGGAATGCTGAAGATGAACATGGCAATGCTTGTGTGTGTGTGTGTGTGTGTGTGTGTGTGTGTGCGTGCATGTGCAAGCATGTTTGTGTGTAGCCCAAAGGAAGTCAAGGAAGGCATGTACTTGAGCTTCTATGTTTTCATGTACCTGCAGAAGATTCGTAGCCGGCAAGCTTGTTTACAGCTGCAGTACAAGCGGCTGTGCTTCTTATCCTTCAGTGATGAAAAGGCCTGATGTAATCCAAATTTAGCACAAGGGTTTTTAATATTTAATGGAAGCTCGAGGTCTAGGGCTTGAAACCATTAAGTCACCAGCTCTTCTTATTGGCATCTTGTGGATTACACCGAGGGGAGGCCTTGGGATACACTCGGGATGTTTACTACCCTGTTTCTGTGGTGGAGTATATGAAGGAGAAACTGGACAGGTCCCTTGTGTGAGCAGTCCACTTGTGGCCTCTCGCCTTCACTCGCTCTCACCTTCTCTGTGTGGTATTCATGTGGGCAGTCAAGTGTGGCCTTTTGTTGTTTCTTACGGAAGTCACTATCAGCAAGGTCAAATATATGTTGGATATTATCACTTTTATTTGTGTGCAACGGTTTCTTCGAAAAAAATCTATACTGTAGAGCTTTTCTTAACATCTAACTTGTGTTTCTGAGGACGGTCATTTATGACCATAAGGTTTTCTATTTATTCAGGTTCAGACTACCGACGACAGATTACCACTCTGTACCCAAATGATGATTTTAGTGTCATTTGTTGCCTAGAGCTAGACATTGGTGTGGTATTTCTTTAATACTAGAATCACTGTCTAATCACCAGAACTCGAGAAGAGCAGAAAAACGTGTCACTGCGAGATGACACAATCACAACCATGCAAGCCAAAGCCCAGCAGAGAACTAGGGGAAGGTAACGGTGCAATCAGTCTGTCTGATGCGTGGCTGTGCAGATCGCTGTGGAAAACAGGTGTTGATGATTTAGCTGAGAAGGAGGTCGAGAAAGAGGGGGTATCAGTGGTTACTACCCGTCTGAGTTTGTTTCAAATGGTCTTGATTGGGTTGTGTCAGATTTTATGTGGTATACTCTTTTATTTATCTATTTATAGTATGTCACTCAATAACGTATAATATACAACTCTCTAGTGCGCTGGTAAGACCACCATGTGTGCTACGATATAATTATTAAAGGTTAATCACCTATCTGGTATCCATTTGTCATCATTAATGTGATGCTGTACACATTGTTTTTAGCATAGGCCTCCCTGTTTGGAAGCAGGCATTCTTGCATCACATAAATTCCGAGGTGCTGTTTAATTTTAATTACTGTACAGCATGTCCCATCCATCTTTGCAAACATGCTTGGGTGGCAGCACGTAGGTGATGTTTAGGGTGAAGGCCCAATGCCATCTCACAGAGACCAGAATACATTGGAAAAGTCATAGTAATCTAATAATAATCAACATGAGCCATGCCATTCTGCCATCTGACTTCAAATTAGACTGGAATTACAGGAGTAGTTTTATGTCAGGGGCCTGTCTGACAGAAGCGGAGGGGATTAGCACTTGCAGTCACATCACACCCAAGACTTTCTTTAAGCCTCCATATTAGTCTGTTGTGACAGCAGATTTTACCTGACCTGTCTGTGATGGAGAATGGCCATATTAAAAAAGAAATCTGACTTTTAATCATTACCACTAAAGCTCTGATCTGCTGTGTGACATACATAAGCCTGTATTTGTGAAGTTAGTTCATGAATTTTTAACGTATTCCCAAGACAAATGTGGTTCCAGAGGGGAACATTTCTCAGAAGGTCACAGTCTGAACATGAGGAACAGAAGCCTGCTCTTAATCATCCTTAGGGGTAGACCTGTAGCAGTTTCAGCCAGTACGTCACTCTAGAAAAAACACCAATAACGGCTAATGGCACATAGTCCAGCCACACAAACAGCCCAGAACACACAGGCAGTATAGCACAAGTGCTGACCACATTTATCACCCTCCCCTATCACACAGAATAGCAGTCTTCTGTGCAAACAATGAATAAGAGAGATCAGTGTAATCTCAGTTCATTTTAAAACCATATAAGAGATGCCCCTCCAACCTCTGCCCATAGACACACAGACCAACACATTCTCAGAGACTCGTTTTATATGTTCGCTGGCAGAGGCATCCAGTCACAGAGTGCTGCTTTTTATTTTTATCTGTGTCTTTCTCCTTCCTCCCACAGCACAGAACAGCTTGTGGCAAGCACACAAGGGCCTGACGGAGCGCTGGCACTAAAGCTAATGTGATAAAAGCGGCGCGGAGGGGGCTGTCTGTTCGCACTAAGATGGCTGTGGGGAGGGCAGCGGCGCCACGCTGACGTGAGCCGGTGGACGGGACGCGGAACACCTGACACACCAGTTACCGGCGCTCGCGGCAGGGCATCGCGCCAAGCCTGCCTCAGCCAATCACGTCTGGGCGATGCTGACCCTCTGGCGCGCTCTCCCCTGCTCTCATCATCTATCATTTACCACAACATGCCCAAAACAACGACGGTGCTGCCGGGCAGAGATGCTGAAAGGGTCAGAGGAGGTGTACTTACACTTGCAGGGCCCTAAGTGAACCTGGTTCTTGCTCGAGGTTGGAGAGAACCTGCCGCATTAGACAGAAAAGTGGTCCGTTTCTTTTTTCCTCTCAGATGGCATTAGAGATCATGGTCATCAAAACGCCATCCAAGCGACTCTGCTGTCTGCGAGTATATGTGTTATATAAAGGCAGTGGAACAGGACTAGCTCATTAAGGCTTTTTCAACCACTCAGACACTGTAATCTATTTAATGGGCCGAATATCTAGGCATTTCATCTATTACCCAGCCTATTACCAATTGAAAGACTACATTTCCTAAACTTCACACTTCATTCACCTGTTTTCACAATTTTGTGCACACAAACCTCTTCACAAAGAAAAGTTTAGTCAGTTTTCCAAGTAGAAGCCCACAATACTAATGAAAGGATGAATTAAGTTTGCAAACACACAAAACTAGATTAAAATTCAAATCAGGAACTGATTTGATACCTGGTCAAAGCTTTTTACAGTTTTACCTAGCACATAGATTTGCCTACCTTTTCACTTTGCATAGTAATAACCGTACATGAAAATGTTTTTTTTTGGTACTGTATTTTAAGTTGCAGTGTCTTTTCATTCAAGTCGATCAGCATAATCAGATCAGCAGTGTCCTGAAATGCTATTCATGATTCTTTGTGCCAAATGTTACTCCCAAAATGTGTCATGACATCCCATGCATACAGACTTTCTATGGGCCCAGATGTTTCAGCACAACACAATACACTTCAAAATGACATTTCTCTGCAGTGTCTCACCAAACGATCATAGCAAATCACTTTTCAACACCCAATGTCTCTGCACTCTTTTGAAACACATTTGGCAGGAAGTGCTTAATGTTCCCATTGATTGTGCACATTTGCATGCAGGCCTTGTGTTCAGGGCCTATTTAGTATCTGACTCCTGACCTTCTAGTGCCTGATTTGCAGTGTCCTACACCCAAATTTGGTCTCTAAAAGCTTGGGCCAAAATTGGGCTCCTTAATTAAACTGGCATTTAATTAGCGGAGACGAGCTGTTTATCTCCTCCTCGCTAAGATAATGTGGAAAGGCAATTAAAAAAGTGGATGAACGTAGAGGTGTAGTGAAATAGTTGAATGCAAATCACCACAGCTGGTTCATACTGTGCCTCCTGTGTGTGTGTGTGTGAATTTGGGGTGTAGAAATTTAACATATGTGATGCTATGGTTGATTGAATTGATTTTCTTGGAGGTGGTCCAGAGTGGTTAGTGTCTGTGGATCTGTCTGAGGTCTGAGGCAAGTACTGAGGTACGGCCTTGGGATGCAGACCACAAAGAAACATGTTACATATAATGTGATTTTAGTACCCTGCAGCCACAAGTCATAAATTACCAGACAATGGAGGTCTATTATTCACAGTGCATATCTGACAGATCATTATCTTAATGGAAAACCTTTTCACATAATGGACTAAATGAGAGAGCTGTCACTGGCATCCAGGAGAATTATAACACTTTTTTTCACTTCCCGTCACGTCATATCACTTTTTTTTTGTAAAAAAATCTCAATCTTAAGAACGGGGAGTCTGATCAAATCTAATTTGCCCTTAATTGTTTGAATGTATGTATCTATTTGGATCTAACAAAATACTTCAATACTGTATATGGTTGATGGCACTAGAATAGCCGCAGGTGTGCCAGGGTGTGTCTGTGCCACCTAAATAGAAAACTACAGGCCTGAGCTGGAAGGTGTCCCCGAGGACAGCTGCTTATGTTAGTCTAAAGCAAAAACTATTCTGTGCAGGACACTACAATGACGTGTCCAGAAACTCCTTTGGGGTCCCCATAACATTGGCTTGCTAGGAGGCTACACCATTAAACAACACCTAGAAATACTCCTGCAACCAGCATAATCACACTAAAAAGGTGCAAATAAAAAAATCTTAATATTATTTCTTATAATTTCTGACACTATTGAAATTAATACGAAAAAAAGAGAGAGACTTCACGTCACTTGTAATGAAAGTTCAAAAGACTGCAGCGTGGTGTTGTCACAGATGTAGCCTTTATGCTATTCAATTGAGATTTGATAAAAAATGCAAAGATGTCAAAAGAAAGCTCTCCGAGTCTGGACAAGTTGTGTAAGAGTCCATGTGTCGAGAAAGAGGAACAGACAATGTCTGTCAGAAAAGATCCATCTAAGTTTGTGGCCGTCTTGGTTGTGTTGAGTTGCATGGTCAATACTGCAGAAGTTCAGTAAGTACACCATTGAACTCCAGGTTTGACATTGCTTTTGTGCAACACTTGTGTTATTCAGGAAATTGCTGTAGCATTAAATGAAGAAATAATGTTGCAGTTCACCCCCACCCCCCCCCCCCCCTCCCCCCACCACCTTATTTCACATGAACATGAACAAGCATGTATTAAAATGACAGTAGGAAAACACTCCTCAAAAATAAGATCACGTTTTGCTTTAGTTTGCTTTGACACCCAAAATCCCACAGGCACACCCAAATTACAATTTCTGGCTACACTACTGGTTGATAGACTGACAGGTTAAAGCTTATCCAGCATCTGTCTGCATCTCACTGATGTTCCCAGCTTTTGCCACGTTACTCATTAGGTGATCTAGTGTTGCCGTGTTACTCATTAGGTGATCTAGTGTTGTCGTGTTACTCATTAGGTGATCTTGTGATGCCGTGTTACTCATTAGGTGATCTAGTGATGCCGTGTTACTCATTAGGTGATCTAGTGATGCCGTGTTACTCATTAGGTGATCTAGTGTTGCCGTGTTACTCATTAGGTGATCTAGTGATGCCGTGTTACTCATTAGGTGATCTAGTGATGCCGTGTTACTCATTAGGTGATCTAGTGATGCCGTGTTACTCATTAGGTGATCTAGTGTTGCCGTGTTACTCATTAGGTGATCTAGTGTTGCCGTGTTACTCATTAGGTGATCTTGTGATGCCGTGTTACTCATTAGGTGATCTAGTGATGCCGTGTTACTCATTAGGTGATCTAGTGATGCCGTGTTAGTCATTAGGTGATCTTGTGATGCCGTGTTACTCATTAGGTGATCTTGTGATGCCGTGTTACTCATTAGGTGATCTAGTGTTGTCGTGTTACTCATTAGGTGATCTTGTGATGCCGTGTTACTCATTAGGTGATCTAGTGTTGCCGTGTTACTCATTAGGTGATCTAGTGTTGTCGTGTTACTCATTAGGTGATCTTGTGATGCCGTGTTACTCATTAGGTGATCTAGTGATGCCGTGTTACTCATTAGGTGATCTAGTGATGCCGTGTTACTCATTAGGTGATCTAGTGTTGCCGTGTTACTCATTAGGTGATCTAGTGTTGCCGTGTTACTCATTAGGTGATCTTGTGATGCCGTGTTACTCATTAGGTGATCTAGTGATGCCGTGTTACTCATTAGGTGATCTAGTGATGCCGTGTTACTCATTAGGTGATCTTGTGATGCCGTGTTACTCATTAGGTTATCTTGTGATGCCGTGTTACTTATTAGGTGATCTAGTGTTGCCGTGTTACTCATTAGGTGATCTAGTGATGCCGTGTTACTCATTAGGTGATCTTGTGATGCCGTGTTACTCATTAGGTGATCTAGTGATGCCGTGTTACTCATTAGGTGATCTTGTGATGCCGTGTTACTCATTAGGTGATCTAGTGATGCCGTGTTACTCATTAGGTGATCTTGTGATGCCGTGTTACTCATTAGGTGATCTAGTGTTGCCGTGTTACTCATTAGGTGATCTAGTGTTGCCGTGTTACTCATTAGGTGATCTAGTGTTGCCGTGTAACTAATAAGTGATGTAGTGATGTCATGTTACTCATTAGGTGATCTAGTGATGCCTTGTTACTCATTAGGTGATCTAGTGTTGCCTTGTTACTCATTAGGTGATCTAGTGTTGCCGTGTTACTCATTAGGTGATCTAGTGATGCCGTGTTACTCATTAGGTGATCTTGTGATGCCGTGTTACTCATTAGGTGATCTAGTGTTGCCGTGTTACTCATTAGGTGATCTAGTGTTGCCGTGTTACTCATTAGGTGATCTAGTGTTGCCGTGTAACTAATAAGTGATGTAGTGATGTCATGTTACTCATTAGGTGATCTAGTGATGCCTTGTTACTCATTAGGTGATCTAGTGTTGCCTTGTTACTCATTAGGTGATCTAGTGTTGCCGTGTTACTCATTAGGTGATCTTGTGATGCCGTGTTACTCATTAGGTGATCTAGTGTTGCCTTGTTAATCATTAGGTGATCTAGTGTTGCCGTGTTACTCATTAGGTGATCTAGTGTTGCCGTGTTACTCATTAGGTGATCTAGTGTTGCCGTGTAACTAATAAGTGATGTAGTGATGTCATGTTACTCATTAGGTGATCTAGTGATGCCGTGTTACTCATTAGGTGATCTTGTGATGCCGTGTTACTCATTAGGTGATCTTGTGATGCCGTGTAACTAATAAATGATGTAGTGATGCCTTGTTACTCATTAGGTGATCTAGTGTTGCCGTGTTACTCATTAGGTGATCTAGTGTTGCCGTGTTACTCATTAGGTGATCTAGTGATGCCGTGTTACTCATTAGGTGATCTTGTGATGCCGTGTTACTCATTAGGTGATCTAGTGTTGCCTTGTTACTCATTAGGTGATCTAGTGTTGCCGTGTTACTCATTAGGTGATCTAGTGTTGCCGTGTTACTCATTAGGTGATCTAGTGTTGCTGTGTAACTAATAAGTGATGTAGTGATGTCATGTTACTCATTAGGTGATCTAGTGATGCCTTGTTACTCATTAGGTGATCTAGTGATGTTATGTTACTCATTAGGTGATCTAGTGATGTCGTGTTACTCATTAGGTGATCTTGTGATGCCGTGTTACTCATTAGGTGATCTAGTGATGCCTTGTTACTCATTAGGTGATCTAGTGATGCCGTGTTACTCATTAGGTGATCTAGTGATGCCGTGCTACTCATTAGGTGATCTTGTGATGCCTTGTTACTCATTAGGTGATCTTGTGATGCCGTGTTACTCATTAGGTGATCTAGTGTTGCCGTGTTACTCATTAGGTGATCTAGTGTTGCCGTGTTACTCATTAGGTGATCTAGTGATGCCGTGTTACTCATTAGGTGATCTAGTGTTGCCGTGTTACTCATTAGGTGATCTAGTGTTGCCGTGTTACTCATTAGGTGATCTAGTTTTGCCTTGTTACTCATTAGGTGATCTAGTGTTGCCTTGTTACTCATTAGGTGATCTAGTGTTGCCGTGTTACTCATTAGGTGATCTAGTGTTGCCGTGTTACTCATTAGGTGATCTAGTGATGCCGTGTTACTCATTAGGTGATCTTGTGATGCCGTGTTACTCATTAGGTGATCTAGTGTTGCCTTGTTACTCATTAGGTGATCTAGTGTTGCCGTGTTACTCATTAGGTGATCTTGTGTTGCCGTGTTACTCATTAGGTGATCTAGTGTTGCCGTGTAACTAATAAGTGATGTATGGATGTCATGTTACTCATTAGGTGATCTAGTGATGCCTTGTTACTCATTAGGTGATCTTGTGATGCCATGTTACTCATTAGGTGATCTAGTGTTGCCTTGTTACTCATTAGGTGATCTAGTGTTGCCGTGTTACTCATTAGGTGATCTAGTGTTGCCGTGTAACTAATAAGTGATCTACTGATGCCTTGTTACTCATTAGGTGATCTAGTGTTGCCGTGTTACTCATTAGGTGATCTATTGATGCCGTGTTACTCATTAGGTGATCTTGTGATGCCGTGTTACTCATTAGGTGATCTAGTGTTGCCTTGTTACTCATTAGGTGAGCTAGTGTTGCCGTGTTACTCATTAGGTGATCTAGTGTTGCCGTGTTACTCATTAGGTGATCTAGTGTTGCCGTGTTACTCATTAGGTGATCTAGTGTTGCCGTGTAACTAATAAGTGATGTAGTGATGTCATGTTACTCATTAGGTGATCTAGTGATGCCTTGTTACTCATTAGGTGATCTTGTGATGCCGTGTTACTCATTAGGTGATCTAGTGTTGCCTTGTTACTCATTAGGTGATCTAGTGTTGCCGTGTAACTAATAAGTGATGTAGTGATGCCTTGTTACTCATTAGGTGATCTAGTGTTGCCGTGTTACTCATTAGGTGATCTAGTGATGCCGTGTTACTCATTAGGTGATCTTGTGATGCCGTGTTACTCATTAGGTGATCTAGTGTTGCCTTGTTACTCATTAGGTGATCTAGTGTTGCCGTGTTACTCATTAGGTGATCTAGTGTTGCCGTGTTACTCATTAGGTGATCTAGTGATGCCGTGTTACTCATTAGGTGATCTAGTGTTGCCGTGTTACTAATAAGTGATGTAGTGATGTCATTTTACTCATTAGGTGATCTTGTGATGTCATGTTACTCATTAGGTGATCTTGTGATGCCGTGTTACTCATTAGGTGATCTAGTGTTGCCGTGTTACTCATTAGGTGATCTAGTGTTGCCGTGTAACTAATAAGTGATGTAGTGATGTCATGTTACTCATTAGGTGATCTTGTGATGCCGTGCTACTCCTTAGGTTATCTTGTGATGCCGTGTTACTCATTAGGTGATCTAGTGTTGCCGTGTTACTCATTAGGTGATCTAGTGTTGCCGTGTTACTAATAAGTGATGTAGTGATGTCATGTTACTCATTAGGTGATCTTGTGATGCCGTGTTACTCATTAGGTGATCTAGTGTTGCCGTGTTACTCATTAGGTGATCTTGTGATGCCGTGTTACTCATTAGGTGATCTTGTGATGCCGTGTTACTCATTAGGTGATCTAGTGATGCCGTGTTACTCATTAGGTGATCTAGTGATGCCTTGTTACTCATTAGGTGATCTAGTGATGTCATGTTACTCATTAGGTGATCTAGTGATGTCATGTTACTCATTAGGTGATCTAGTGATGTCATGTTACTCATTAGGTGATCTAGTGATGTCATGTTACTCATTAGGTGATCTAGTGATACCGTGTTACTCAACCTGGGGGCTTCAGTGTGACTATTACTTCAAGGTAACTTAAAAAAATCCCATTCCATTTGATGGTCCATCATAAGCCAACACTCTTATGTTTCATCACAAAGAGACTGAAACATCTGCAAAGGAATATATAAATATCTTTTAAAGGAGGCCATATGGCAATGGGCACGGCCATTTATGATCAGACAATGTGGTTCTCGGAAGAGCCGAATCAAAGCAGCCAATGACAGACTAAGGACGGCTTGCTGCTTTGCCCTCCCACCAAAGTGTAATGAAGAGACTGCTTTCCCCGATAGGCAAATTTACTTCTCTCCCTGTCGGGTCTCACACAGTTTGCCCTCTAATCAGGCACGGCTCTCACTTGCTGATGGCCTGCAGAGAGGGTAAGATTTTGATTTGCCCTTATCTATCTTAAGGCAATTTATTTGGCCCCAATCTTGCTCTATGTGCACAGATAACGTCAGTAATGCCAGGCCTAACACAGCAATAATATTCATGAGCAGCGTAAGGTTGTATTTACTGCCTATATATAGTGCTTTTAAGAAAGTTCTGCAGTCTTAAGATCTTGGGAATGAAATATCATAACGGAGCTAGTTTAATATTAGCAACAAAATATGAAGAAACAGTTTATAGTGGCTTGCCTTGATATTCCTATACTGCAGTACTTCATCATGCTCACCTCACCTTGTGTAAAATATTTAATTGATCGCACTGAATAATTCCCCTAGCTATTGATCACTGAGGTTAACTGTATGCTCTCTTCAATATTCAAACATTATACACCCTGACTTTACTCACCTCACTGCAACATTTTACAAACTTTTAAAACAGCAACTTTTTGTGCCAAAAGCAGTTTGAAAAGGTCCCATTTCCACTCCTCTTTGAGCAGCGAGAGGTGAACAGTTTCAAATTGCAGTCTTGTGAGAGTGTTTTGAAGTGCCTTGGCTGGACGGAGTGCCCAGAGCTGTTGCTATTTGAGCACTAGATAGAAGTGAGAGGAGTCTGTGAAGTGACAGTTCTCTCTCTCTCTCACACACACAAACGCACACTCACACACACACACACACACACAGAGCCAGCTGTGCTATTAGCTTAAGGTCAATTGCTTTGTCTGACATCATATCATCATGAGTAGATGGGATCTATGCTGTTACGGGGGCCCAAAACTGCCACTCATTACAGCAGGCCCTCATAATTAGCAGTGGGCCTTACATCACTTTAAAAAACACTATGTGCTCAAGTTCAAACACAGCAATGGAGCCACATAACAATTTTTATGGCGCCTTCAGATTGCATCCAACTTGGTCGCGAGTGCAAGTTTCTTGCCTGTGTTAATGTGTGTCAAAGACATTTACCTCTGCCCTTTATGGTTCATTCGCTCCCCCATCTGTTTTTCATCTTGAGCCGGCCCAGCTGACGACTGATTACACTCCATAACAAAGTGAGAGAGACACACTTACTGTTCACTTCAGACTCCCTATAGAGAACCATTATCTGTATTCCCAGGGTAATGCGAAAGGTCAGAGAGATTTCTACAGGCTGACATCTTGCCGGAACAAGACAGTAAATCCTGAAGATTAATCTCTCCACTTCATTGTCGGTGATGAAGGCCCTCTTTGTTGAGCTCTACAAAACGTGTGGAAATTAAAGGGCAGTTTTTCTGTTTCCACCATCTCAGGTGCTGTGTGAAAGCTAGGGAGCCTGAGGTTTCTTCGTCCTGGTTGCCTGGCATAGCATTGGTGGATTGTCAATTCATGCTTTTTACTTCTCAGAGTTCAACAGTAATGCCAGAGGTTGAGAGCCTAGAGATAACACCGTTTAGAGCAGTGGTCCCCAACCACCGGGCCGCGGCCCGCTACCGGTCCGTGAGGCATTTGTTACCGGGCCGCACAGAAAGAATAAATAATTTATATCAATTCCGCTGTATTAATTATTAGCGTCTGAAAGGTGTTTTATTTTAAAAAACGCGCTGATTTTCCGGGACGTCACATTCGCCTGTGCCTCTTGCCACGGTAAGACGCTTAACTAGTTCAAGTGATGCGTCACAAAAAAAAAAAGCCCGCAAACTAGCGAAAATTTGTAAAAAAAAAAAAAAACATCTTTGGAGAGCTTCTTTGCAAAGATGAAAAGGCCAACTAATGAGCCAAAAGAGGAGCCTACGACCTTCAAAAGAGAAAGCTTCTTTTAACAGACAATACCAGGAGTCATACTTAAAATATGGGTTTATCGCAACAGGTGATTCTCACGCACCAAGTCCGCTCTGTTTAATATGTGGCGACCAGCTAGCAAACGAGCCAATGAAGCCTTTAAAACTGCTTCGGCACATGGAAACCAAGCACTGATTCAGAGTTATGGTGAGTTGTATTTTTCATGCACTTAACGTTCGTTATACGACGTAATGGTGTTGGCCGCAAATTAACTCCACCTAACGTTAATGTTAGCTTTTGTGTATGAGCAGACCGGGCTTCATTCTATCAAACTCGCGCTTGCCTCACGGGTGCAATTGATTGATTCACATCAATATGAATGGATGACGTGACTAATAAGAGGTGTAAAATGACACATTGAAGCCGGTCCGTGAAAAAAATGCCTACATTAAACCGGTCCATGGTGCAAAAAAGGTTGGGGACCCCTGGTTTAGAGGGTCAAAACATTTCAAGTACTTTAAGTCTGCACAAGTTTGCAAAAGGAGCTTCAAGTTCGGTTCATCCATGTTATTTTATGAGAACATTTATTTGCAAAATGTAGCACAGTAGTTGTTACTACTTCCTATATATCAAACTGGATCTTATGGTACACATGGCTGAGATGATGCATTCATATGGCTAACTGAGGAGAGATATGTCATTCTAGGGCTAGGCCATTCATATCAGTAAGCTGCAAAATAGATGTCAACGAAACTAAATGGGAAAACATTTTGGTTTAATACAAAGACACTAACACAAACATAGAAATCATACCACAGTAACTTTGTTTTAGAGTAAATTATTTTGAAAGTCGTTTCCTAAAGGTATTTGGATATTCTGTAAATTCAAAAAACTAAAATCATTCTGTAAGTATTCTTTTCAAATCAAATCAAACTTTATTTATATAGCGCATTTCTTACCCAGAGGCAACATAACGAGCTTCAACAAAAAGTCTGTAAGTATTAGCTTCGCTGGCCTTAAAGTAATATTGTGACTGTAACAGAGAAGGGGAGTTGGCCAGAAGTGGCGCGAGCATTTAAACACTTTCTGGTTCCGAAGAAAAAATCCCTATGAAAAAATGAATGGGTTTAGCAAATTCTGTGAAAATAAGGTGTGAGCGAAACAACACCTGTAGCAAACCTAAGCAACGTTTGGTGAGTTAAAATGTAGTTATGGTGTAGTGTAGGCGTTTCTATCAATATACCAAAGCAAAAAAGTACAAGTGGGTCTCTCAAGCACTTATCTAACTACCACAGGCATTATCTTGTTGATTTTCCAAAACCCCAGTCATTCTCTCATAGGGATTTTCTTTTTAAAACCGGAACTTGCAAAAACGCTAATCCGCCGGATACAAAATGACGACGGTTACTCCCACACTCCATTCAAGGTCTTCGATGAGAACCACACGTGGTAAGAATATCACAAGTAATGTTAATCCTATGAAAATTTGTCCAAGTAAAATGAGTATGGGACTGAAAATTACTGTTTTTACTCAGTTTATCTTTCTGAAATGGATGGCAGTTAATATAAACTTAGAAGTTTAATACATCACATCAATGTTAACGGACAGAAAATTCCACAGATGTATTCCATTTGAGTCTTAAAAGTCTATTCCATAAGAGTATAAACCTTTCACAAGATGGACAAATCATTCCTGATCACTGTCTTTCAAAACTGAAGCATGTTAATTACTTATTGTTAAGGTATTTTAATTACCACAGTGTAGACCAAAAAATCCAATTCAGTTTTAAACTCAACCATAACCTCTTTATAATATGCACTTTTTGACATTCCATGGAGAAGGAATGACAACTCAAATATTGTTTAAATCTTTTGCTGAAAGACACATCTCCTCTGTGACTCCACTCTTTCTCCCCGTCTTGCCCACAGATAAACCTGTGGTTTTCTGCTTCTTTGTTTCCCTGGATTCGTTATGAATTTTAATCTAAGCTTGCTGAGCAGCCTGAAATGATCAACAGGAGAAGAAGACCTTTCCACAGGCCTTTGGGGTTGTTACAGAGAATTTGCATTTGTAATTGTTGTCTGTTTTAATATAGTCGTTCTCTAGTGTTTTTGTAGCCAGGCCATGAGGGCAGTCTTCCCCTCACCATATAAATAAATATGTGTGCAGGTTGTCCTTGCTCTGTCCAAAATAAACACATTTACAACAATATAAGACATTTCAAACTTTAACCATTATCTTTCAAATCCAACAATTACAACAAATGATGTCACTAAGTTAATGTAATAAAGCTTGGGGTTAGCCAGACCTTGTACTTGTGCGTGCGTGTGTGCATGCATGTGTGTGTGTGCAAACTCAACCGGAGAGATTCTCTCGTCAGATCCTGATCGAGGGAGATGATGGTGCAGCCCAGCAGCAAATAGACTTTACTGATGAGAGCCAAATGCAAATGTGAATTAATGAGGGAGATTAGCCCGAGCATCCACTGCTTAAAACCCTCAATAATTCAAGTGTGCTCAATATCGATTTTTCCCATGCTTCTTCTGTTGAGAAGTTAAAATGCTCAAAAATAGCAAAAAGAATGTTTTTATTGTGTCTAAAATCAGCATCTACCTACCTTCACCTTGGATAGATACATTATTAGATTGGATAATGTAACTGCACACAAGCTTCTCTTAAGCACTATAGCCAGTCATCATGTCTTTTAATGATTTCTCAACCCAGCACTCCAGGTTGGCCAACATGTCCTGAATTACTGGATTCGATTCACAAGCTGCAGGCTACAGGCGATCCTGTGACAGACACAGGTGACACGTGAGCCCCTCGAGGCTCTCAGGGAATAACTGTCTAAGCACCCCTCGTCCAGGAATGAATTAGCCTTTTGATCCAGTAATCAATTTAAATGGGGAAAGGGAAATTAAAGAAGGAGTTTCCACTTGATACCTGGGAGCAAATAAATCACTTTGGCTCCGGGCGAGTGGCTGACTGCAAAGAACCACATTTCCTTGTGTTCCACCAGCCATCAAACACAAGATATGGTACGTTTATGTGGCGGATGCACTATAAGGAACAGCAGGACTGCTTTCTTTTGAGTGAGTAAGACTCCTGTATTCACCATCTACATTTTGATGGCACCGTAATGTGCCAAGATATCCATCAAAGCCTTGAGCGTTTGTTCATGACTTGAAAGATGCACGTAGGTCATTTTCAACACATATAAATCATACCCCAAGGCAGCGAGCGTCCATTTGCATTCAGGTAATGGAATATTCAAATGTGCGAGGGCACACACAGATGGAGCAGGTGAGTCAGTAATGATGACATAAACCCCTGCAAGGGATAGACGTGATTAATGGGGAGTGAATACAACTCACACCAACCTTACACAACTTACGCAGCCAGGAAAGTGGGTCAACCCCACAAGTTCACCTAGAGCCATGCAGGAAAAAATATCAGACCGGTGAGGTGGTTTGTATCTCCACTCTGGCACTCACCGTTTGAAAGGTAAAGGCAAGAAAAATGCTTCAGAATGGAACACATTTGAAATCAAACCAGAGTGTGTAAATACCTTGACCTTGAATATTTAAATGAAAGCCATGTTTGAAAAAGAACACTTTCATATTTCATTTGACTGACTGTCATAGAAAGTGCCTGGCGCCACCAGCCAGAAATGCATGTTTCATTTTTTAAAGGAGGAAAATATTTATGTCATTTCACCCCAGTAAGTTAAAGATTTCAGAAACGCATTGCTCTTCTAATTAGTTCTGAGGCCCAATTCATCATGTCCTGGTTATTGTCAGGGTGGCTATGTGACACCCAGTTAGTTGCAAATTGGCCCTGACTCTTCTTTTCAAGGTTTTAATCAAACTCTCTCAGTGGTGAAAAAAGTGTATGATTGCCCATCCATCTCTTTAGAGGATTAGAAGTCATTTCAAGAATGTTTAGTATTAGGCGTTCACTTTCATTTCAACTTTTCAAATTTCAAAAGGTGAGACTGTTCGCTCTCTGTGAACTTTTGATTCTTAAAAAAAAAACAAAAAAAAAACAACATTTCCTTCAAGTCAGAAACTTGAACAGTATGATGCATTCCAACCCTTGTTAGATTGAACCTTTGATTAATCTTGATATAGTTATTACATGGATCAAGAAGTGAACCTAAGTTCCTTTATTAGAACCTATGTTCCCCTGCCGCCAGTGCAGACATTAGCACTTTGCCTGGTCCACTCACACCACAGCAAAAGCCTGTCATAAAGAATCTAAAGAAGACGTGGTTAGTGATTCATTCCACCAACTGAGAACAATAGCTTAAGTGTAACATTTGGTGGTCCACACTTTTATTTCTTCTAGTATAGATTATTCTAATGCATTATTTTCAGGCATTAGCCAGGAATTACTTCATAAACTGCAAGCCGTCTAAATTGCGGCAGCTAGACTTTTAACATAGGACAAAGAAGTTTGATCTCATCACACCTGTCTTAGCTACGACACATTGACTCGCAGTAAACTTTAAAATTGATTTTATCGCTTGTTTTAAAGGCTGTGAATGGTCTAGCTTCAGCCTATATTTCAAATTTCCTCTGTGCTCAATCAAAGGCCCTAAGATCCTCCAATGAACTTTTAATGGTTTTATCTTGGTCTAATTTTCAATCTAAGGGTAATCCAGCTTTTGCTATTGTTGGTCCTTAATTATGTTAGGGAAAATGTAATGTCCGGAGGTCATTATCCAAAAATAAATCCCGACGGGGAGAACAACATTCTTATTAGACGGTTACTTGACAAAAACGATAGAAGACATTCCTCCAAAATACCTCTTTTTAAAGATTTTGTTGCCGTTTCGTAATTTCTGTTCCTTTTCGCAGCGGTGAATATCAGGAAATATTCACCGGCGAACGTTGGGATAGCCCATTCAAATCAACGGTACTTTTTGGAACATTCAGAAGTTCAGACCTGCTGCCTACATACTAGAGACTTAATGAATTTGGCAGATTTAAATTTTGGTGTGGGCTCTTTGTATTTTAGTCCAGTCTGAAGTTGTGTGTTTATTTGTGCTTCTAGTTCAGTCTGAGGTTCTATGGTTTTGGTCAATTCTACTCTTAATTTGAAATTAGAACTATTAGTGCTTTAACCCTTTCGTGCATGGTGTCCACATGCGTGGACAGTTAATTAAACTTCATTTTGTTTCTTATTATCATAGTAATATTCTCCAAACCACATAGGGGCAGTGACAGTAGACTCAGAGCAATATAATAACAATATGTATAATCTTGTATTTGGAATGTTAACTGTGTAATGACATCATTAAGTCAAGATGGCTGACGGTGCTGAACATGTGCTGAATACTCAGGCATATCTGTTAAAAACTTCTACCCAAGAAGGCCAAATCAGTCTCAAAAAAATATTAGCATGTAGGGGAAAGTGTGTTGAACAAATCTGTGTTAAAAAAAATGAAATTTGATGTAAAACATAGTTTGTACACCCTAAAACCAATTGTCCACGTATGTGGACGTCATGCATCAGAGGTATCGGATGACGTCCACGTATGTGGACACCATGCATTAGAGGAATCGGATGATATTAAATATAATTATATAACCTGCTATTTTTTTTTTTTTTTTTTTGTTCAAATGAAAGAAACAATCATACATCAAACATATCAATATAAATATTGACAAAATTCCATGAAAATAATGATTTTCAACCTTGGGTATTTATTTGTTACGATCCCTTTGTTGCATGGTGTCCACGTATGTGGACAGTAAAATATATTCTTAATTAAACCATATTTTTTAAAAATTCAAAATTAATTTCAAGTTTAGGTTAATTTTGAGTAAGAAAATCAATCCAAAAAAAATCTAGACCATTTTTTTCATAATTCATGCATGAAAGGGTTAATTTGGATAATTTTATTGTCTTTATCTGTATACTTTCTTTTTTATCCAATTCTCATTTGCTGGTCATTCATTGTTTTCTACTCCTTTTACTCATATACACCACTTTTCAATTTTGTTCTTCTATAAGTTTTTTGAGTTATATTTTTTGCTTTCTACTCTATTGTTTCAACTGTTATTCCTTATATTTGTTTATTTCCTTTGATTTCCTTTCATTCTTCTCTAAATGTATTATCAATCTATTTACCTTGACTGGAAAGCACTTGGGTACAACTCCTGTTGCTTTAAAATCTGCTATACAAATAATGTTGACTTAAAATAAACTTGACAAATTCTGTGGCATTTTGTGTGACAAACTGTTTTTCTGCAGAGACACTCATAGAACCTTCATGAATAGTTTTCATGGGCAATGTTCTGTTCTGTATCATATCTTATTCTTTTTGCAATTTTCACCCAGCCATAGAGTTGCTGGACAATTCTGCTGATGTATAGGATACTGTAAATCATGTTTGTGTTTCGTCTTAACCTCCAGAGTTAAGACAACGTGAGTCCTGCTCTTCCCTTTTGTGTACTTTGCTTATGGAAAACAATTAGCTGTCAGCTGACCTGTTGACCTGCTGACCTGACTGCAGGTTTCCTGATTGATTTTTCTAAGAGCGGACCCACAATGCTACACTGGCCTGATATTGTGTTGTGCACCATGTGGGCAATACAAAGAGCTGAGAAAAAAAATTACAAAACATCACACGTGTTTATCTGCCGCATGTTAGGAGCCGAAGATGAAAATATGTGGTTTAAACTCAGCTTCTTATGAGGACTTACTGTATGTCTGACTTGATTAAACAGAAATATATTAACTTTGAGTTGCAGGTCTCGGCCGAACATCACAACGTTTTCATCTTTTAAAACGACTGACCATCTTCAGACAGCAATTTAGCGCCATAGCTCCCATAACCCACTTCTGCCTGAGATATTAGTGAAGCCAGTCACTGGAGACGGAGACATTCATGGAAATTTTCTGCGGAGCGTCTCATTGGCTGCCGGTGAGGTGGCATGCAGATGAGGCCAGATGGCAGGGGAGCCCTGCTGCGGTCTTGTCAGGTGAGGACCGGAATTCCTCATTAAAGATGGAGAGGTTAGGCAGGTGAAGAGGGATTTGAGGGGACCCATGCCGAAAAAGAGGGAGAGAGGAGCCATCGCTGCTGGTCACTGAGCCATCCCTGTATTTCAGACCGTATGGATTCCTCACATGTTAGCTAGCAAAAGTAGAAAATGTAGAAAAAGGGAGGCTTCTCCTTTGAGAGCATTGCCTGAGGTAAAGGGGAGACTGATGAGTGGTGAGAACAACAAAGACTAATTGAACCAAATATTTATCCCAATAAGATACAACTAGGGCCCTTTCACTTTCAAATGTAAAAGAAGAACTTTGCAGTAATTCAGTTTTAGAAGTAAGGGAAACTGACTGAGTGAATCTAAGAGGGGCCGGGGAATGATTACCATTCGTAACAGAGGAAATGGCTCCAGATACTGGAGGTAGTACAACTTGCTAATACAAGATGCTAATGAATTTCAGTTTTAATACATATTGTAACCTATGGGATACCTGAAAGCCAAACATTATTAGTGAATATAATAGCTTCCTAATTGAATCAGGAAGCCTTAAAAGAATTATCACTACAGAACCAGTGTTTCCTAACTTAATCCAATTCCCTCTCAATAAATTGAAACCACAAAACATCAAAGAAAAAGGAGTAGTGCACTTCACTAGCCCATGTCATTTTCAAACGAATGGCATTACGGTAGTCGTCTCTAGCCAAGCTAAGTGCCACCCCCCACCCAACCTTCTCACAAAGCAGCTTTCTTGCCCATCTCTGCCTCAAGCATGACTCACCCCTGCTATTAAAAGATGGCCTGCACAGGGCAAGAGAGATCCTGCAACATGAGCATCAGTCTGCAAGCTGTCTCGTTTCCCCCTGAGGACATCACAACTTCCTGTTTATGTCCTGCACTCATTATGGCTGCAGATAGGCAGTGCTCCCTGGTGCCGGTCCAGTGCCTTCACCGCTGCAGGAGAAAGAGAAAAATCTGTCCGCCGTGAGTGGAGCTGGGGGCCATTGCAAGAAGATGGTAACCCCTTCTTTTCTTACCTCTCATTACACAAGGCATTGCCCATGACATTTATCGTGCATCACCTCTGGCCAGCCCACCTGTCACCTTCCAGGAAAACATTCCCTTCCTGAAACACACATCGCCCATGATGTGTCTGTTGCCATGGTGACCCCCCCGTTTCCCGATAATTGTTGTGCCGTATGAACCTTTTTCACCCGGTTCCCCAGACAGAGGGATAGAGGTGTGGCTGATGAACCAGTTTTAGTTGTGTAAAAAAGCATAGATAAATGGGGAGAGTTAAGGGACTATTCAACAACTGCAAGGCCTACATCGTTGAGTGCATAATATTAATAATTAACACACAAAAACATTACTTTCTGTGTATCAGTTAAACACAGATTGGCTTTCACGCTTCTACATCTGTTTGTGACTTAATCAGCCTAATATTTTATGGGGATGATGTACATGACAAGAAAAGACACCCATGAAAAGCGATGATACCCCCCTCCCCTAATAAAAGCCTTCTGTCAGAGCTAATAAGCTTTCACAGTGGAACATCTGACTCCGCTTTAAAGAGATGCTCCAGGCACGGCTTCCTCACAACACAGCGAGATGTGGGGAGGGGAACTGCGTTTGCTGGGAATGCTCATCTTTCCAATTTAAGATGAAACCTGGACTTAGTCTGTTACTGTAGCTTAGTGCATTTGAATGCTTTCGTGATGTCAGTCTTTACTGTCCACTAACTTATATTTCTTATATATCATGCACTTCATAAAAATGTTATTTCACAAAGACACGTTTACATGGTCACAGATAATTAACTATGAGTATTATTGGTCAGATGAAATAATGCTAAATCATTTTAAATGCTTTACCGCTTTAATAAATAACATAAAATACATGTACGTATATTAGCACTTTTTCTGTACTTGGCTCATAACTTCTTAAGTTTCATGGCTAAAGGCGTTTTCTTCAGTGGCTCTATATTTAGATCTGAATGGCCAGCTGGTCTTTATAAGTAAAATGTCTAGACTTTTGATTTGTAGTGACTTCAAGCCTAACTCAGAAAGAAAGCACTTTCCCTTTGAACCAGAAGCTTTGAGATATTGCTCAAGTTGTTGTTGGCTGTTTGATGGCATATGTAAGAAGAAGAGTATTTTTCACAGCAAGAGCTTCTGTTGACTGCTTTTGGATGATGCCAAAGTAATTGAAGAGACATATTAAAGGCAGCAGCTGACATATGTTTGTAGATGGGAACCCAAAGTATTCAAACTTTAAAGAGTCCATGAATAGCAGTCATGGCAATACACCACATCAACTTTTGTACAACTTTAAACTGTGGGCGAATTTGATTGATGTTACGGAGTATAACTGAAATCAAGTTGAAGTAAATGAGGAAAAACTAGCACAAACAGATGCTTTGGACAGTTATTTTATATCCACGGGTTTAATTCAACACACTTCCTCAAATATTCTCACATAACTTTTAAAACAACCACCAGTTTCCAGCGCACTCCTGCAGAATACACATTACTCTGACCTCATTATGCTGTCAGGACCTGAATTTTGAGTTCTGATACAGAATGTGCTTCTCACTGTCTTTCTTATCCAAACTATGCATTGAGCTTCTCTGGACTGTACTGACCAGCTATGAACCGGAGTCTGGTTGTGCCCATCATACTCCTGCCATCCAGGACTTTTGAGCATCTTGAAAATAATATAAGGTATGCTTAATTTGTTTATTATTATTATAGTATTATGCAATTATAATTAATTGTAATATTTTTTTTTAGATATATTTCTATTTAAATATCAAAATAATATACCATAATATACATTTGAAAGCTCAGAATTGTGTTGTGATGGCTAGTCCTAAAAACCCCAAGTTATGATGTAAACCTTCAGCAGTGCGTCCTGGCTTGTACTTGAAAATGGAATGATAGATAAATCCTCAGCTTTCACACGGCATTGCAGTGTTTTTGCTTATACCTGCAACTGGAATGATAGATAAATCCTCAGCTTTCATACGACATTGCAGTGTTTTTGCTTTCCCCCAACAATCGACTGAACCTTTTTATGAACAGTACATCTTCCACTCAGTGATGCGGATCATGCCCGTGCTTTGAAATGATGATGATTTAGAGGGTGCTTATGCATGCTCAATGTGTTTCTGATGATCAATCATCATACTGTGTGTTAATCATGGTGGGCGAATGATGCAGTAGTGGACTCAATTTTGGGTCAAATAAGTAACATTAGGATTTTTGTTAGCAGAATCCAGCAATGTTTTCTTCTTTTCATTAAAGGAGGCCTTTTGTTGTTTGGCAGCCGCCCACCCACTAAAACTTTCAGCAGCTGCCACTGCTGTGCAAGAACAAGACACCTCTCTATTTCTGTGCCTCTTACTTTCCATGATGTGGGGAAATCATGTACCCTAATGGCCAAGCTGGCTTTCATTCATAATTTATTCTTCATGCGTTGACTAAGTAATACATGCTTCTTGTCCACAATGTGGCCAAATTATTGTTTAAATAGAGCTCTGCCATGCATATATGCCATATCATTCTGACCTGAATAAATTCTTAGTCAGATTAATGGCTCAATTACAGGTTGATTATAGAATCTCATCAGTAACAATAAAATCATCTGCATACTAGTGCGATAGTACAATGAAGACATAACATCCTTGGCAGAAAAACATTGCTATAAAGCTTTGCTAGTAGGTGGGCCTAAACATGGAGCAGGTAGACTTGGTAGATGGAGCACTCAACTTCAACCCAAGACATAATTTACCTCTTTCACCCTTTCCATTAAAGGTGCTAGCACTGGCATCCGTTTCCCCCACAATCAATTAAAGAGACTTCAAGAGGCAGCCAGGCAGATTCTCTGATAAAGTCTTCCACTGAGCTATCTTGCAAACTTTTACAATAGAGACAGTGATTTAGTACCTGGACTTTGAAGGTCATTTCTTTCTGTTAACATTAGACCTCCAACAGCAATTACATGGTCTTCCTTATTTGCTCAGTTTCACCACACATCATATGAAGGGATGGTGAAGTTTCAGCTTGAGAGTGCAGTGTCTCTAATAAAACAGTCTTGCATACTCAGTAGTGCACTACAGAAACAAATCAATGTTTCTCACATTGTGATGTATTTGCACAGCAAGCCAGTCATAATATTGACAGTTATTACTGAAGATCCGCATTGTGTCACTTTTGATGTGTCCTGTCGCTGACAGTGATCTCCCTCTATTGTTTTCCATCCAAACTAATGGCCTGGCCTTGACCCGGCTGACTAACGATGTCATCATCACTCATGCTGGAGAAAGAAAGTTCCAATTTAAAACTGAAGGAAGATAACGAGGGCCTTTCTCTAGTATATCAGTCGGAGAGAAAACCCTAGGGGCTTAGGGACCTGGATCATTTACAGGTTCCTGGAGCCAGTCCATGGCCTCTGATTCCCAGAGCTCTGGGTTAAGGCACCCTGATGTCTTTGACCTTTCCACAGATTGATTGCTTTCAAGGCTGTGCTAACGGGAAAAGCCAATCCATCGAGAGGAGATGTGCAATTGTGTGCAGTAAAAAATGACTAAGATGACCCAGGTAGGAAAGACTGCTGATGTTGTGATGCTGTGCAAATGTGTGCCTCACTAATCTTCTACAATTTTCTCTCAACTGTGATCAAGGCTAACATGTTGATTGGCACTACCAACCAACACTTTGGAATACCTGGCATAAAACCTGCATACATTGACAGTTCTGTTGGTGCATAGTTGAATCATTTGAATAATATGACGTTTAACATACCAACAATCAGGCAGGAATAAATCAATCATGATTTTGCACACAGGCCTATTTTCACATCTTTTTAGGACCAAATTTTTACTAAAGATAAAAATGATCTAAATTGTTCCAGTACTGTATTAAGCACATTGTGTCTATGTATATCATATGAAATGTGCTATATAAATAAACCTGAACCTGAGCCTGAACCTGAACGCTATAACCGGCAACCTTACAGAGATACCTCAATGTCTGTGTCTGTTTACAGGGCTCAGGAGCACTTAGGAGCACTGTGCTCCTTACCCAGAAAAATTGGGAGCACCAGCAAATATCTAGGCGCACCACTATAAAATGCGTGCTGGAAAACCGTTATTCTGTCACTTCCGGGTTTATAAAATACCTTAAAGCCCTTAGAGTGACGGTCATTTTTCAAGGTAGAAGGTTGCAGCCTTGAAGCTGCCCATTACCTAAAAATATGTGCGCCAGCTCCCTCCGGCAACTGCAAATTGTAAACAAAGATGACGGACCACACTCTGTTTACAGATGTGTTGTGTTTTTTTTTATTAAGTTACTGAGAAATAGACACTGTACTATCCGATAACACTAGGGCTGGGACGACACGTCGACGTCATCGATTACGTCGACGCAAAAAATACGTCAAAAAATATTTCGCGCCGATGCATCATTTGAAAAAAAAAAAAAAAAATTTCAATTTTATTTTGGAATTAAAGGGCAATCCTGACTCCTGAGTATGTTGGAATGCTTACGTTCCTCCACACAAAAATAAGCTGGTTCTTTGTCTTTAACCATGTATTCTGTTTTTGAGTGTTACAGACAACATTTTTATGACCTGGTTAGGTGATTTTCTTCCATTTTCTTTTTTCTTTTGGAATTTTGAAGAGCAATAAACAAACACATATTGCAATGTCAAGGGATTCATGTTTTTTTCCCCAGATGTAGAAATCAACATGTATAGTAAATTGCTATTAGTGAATTAATGGGGAGATAATCGATAATCGAATCGAATCGAACTGAAAAAATGAATCGTTAGATTAATCGATGCATCGAAAAAATAATCGCTAGATTAATCGTTTAAAAAATAATCGTTTATCCCAGCCCTAGATAACACCGTTATTGTAACCAGCAATAATGGTTAACGTGATTTGTGAGGCGGCAGTCAGCCAACTGTCACGCCTGCCTGGCTCAAGGCAGACCTGACATTGAATGGGTCGACCACACCGTAGTTATAATTAAAAGGGTTTTATTTACATAATATAAACAATCAGTATATGTATTAAAATGAAAGTGTCGTGCAAGATGTCTAGGGGTAAACAAACAAGTAGCAAACAAAAGTGTATAAACGCGACGAGGACGGAGGAAGTGTTCCCGGAGGAGTTCATTGGTTGGACGTCTACACCAGGCTCTCACCACTGGAACAATCCAACCTTGGAACGGCAACGCAGAAACCCAGAGCAGAGCAAGAGAGAGCGTCCATAGGAAACACCAGCCTCTTATAGGCCAGCCCATTTGGTTCAGCACTCACACCTGCAGGATGAATAAGGCACAGCCGTAACACAATAAAGGGGCGGAGCCCCTGGCCTGATTAGTAGGGCCGTAACACAACTTTCTAACACTAGCACATTAGCCTAACGTTCTTTCAGCTTATCAACGTCACGTGTTATAGAACAGTCATGGGCAAAGTACGGCCCTAGCGTATATATTTTTTTATTATTAAATGACGCGTCGACTATAAAAATCCCCGTCGACCATTTTTCACAATCGACGTCATCGATTTTGTCGACTTATGGTTGCAGCTCTATGCCGCACAGAGCCTGCGTGGCTGCTCTAACCTGTTAATGTAAATAATAAAGAAGTTCAAGTGAGGTAATTGGTTTGCGCGCAGGTCTCAGATGTTTTCATGATGTTTGATCAGTCACGTTACGACATGTTTTTGTTCATGTTCGTGCAATATGTTAAATTGCCTTGCAAATAAATGCTTTGCTACCTGAAAAGGCCAAATCCTTTCATGTGATGATTTTTAAATGTCATTTATATTAGTTCACACAAACCATCCATCCATTTGTTCCTGGCCCGGCCCCTCTATCAAATTTTAGAACCCATTGTCAGTATTGCCAACATTGTGGTGTGCCAATCTGTACTCAATGGTTCCAAAATTAGTATTTTCCCCAGTAAATTAGTATTTTTCCTTAAGTGAAATCTGTACTGCGTTAATGGGTGCAACGGGCAAAATGTTGATATGTACTTGTAAAAGAAACAATATTTTGGCATTCAGCCTAGTACGTAGACTCATAGACTTTAAGCTCACTTTGAGAGGGTCTCTCTTTTCTTAATCACGTGAATTTGGCTGTGTCATAGTGTATTTTGGCAAACTTTTCATATGGTGGAAGTATCTCATATTTTATAAGTTTCTGTACACAAAATGCAACCCTTATAAAATAAAATCAAGGTGACTTTCTCAGTCAGGGTCATGCCACTGGACTGGGTCTCAAAACCCATTGACAGCAGACTATTATTCCCCTGGACTTGGGTGCTGGCTGTTTTGTGTTTGATGGCAGACATGTGTGTCTTAACATCATAGAGTCCACTATGGGCAATGCTAAATGTGGACCGACATATAGTGCAAAAGGCATGACTGGTAGACACAGGACTTCAACTAATAGAAGTGTATTCCTTGGTATCTGGGAGAAAGTCTGATTCCTAGGAAATGGCTTCTTTTTTTTCAGCCATAATTTTAGATTGTAACGTTGCATGCTATATTCGATCACGTATAAAAAATGAGAAAGTGTTCGTCCACAAAAGATTGAGCTAAATGAAAAGACTCAGTAAGGCAAAT
The DNA here is from genome assembly GCF_963457725.1 of Sprattus sprattus. Lineage (NCBI taxonomy): Eukaryota > Metazoa > Chordata > Actinopteri > Clupeiformes > Clupeidae > Sprattus > Sprattus sprattus. Next base: position 30,748,182 of record NC_137926.1, read on the forward strand.
TGAGCGAAGTAAGAAAGGAGCTCGATTATACGGAATACCGTCAAGTGGAAAGTACTGCTAGACAACGCCCAGAAGAGCAGTGACAGCAGCGGTGCTCGTGTCAGTTTGTTGCCACGGGGATGACAACAAATGCGATCTGTTCCAACTTCAGTCTTTTGCCTGAGTCTTTTCATTTAGCTCACTCTTTTGACAGAAATATACCTTGATTCGACGGAAATTCTGCGTTGACCATTCGTATTTGTGTTTGAAAAATATATCGCTCGAGTCAAGAAAGTTTTATTCTTGATCAGTAGTTTAATATCCTTTGATTGGGGTACCATATTAAGCAGTAGTTGATTAAAAACAATCACAGAAACGTACCCAAATATGTTGGTGGTGGCCATTTGTAAACTAAAAGCAGATGCGACAAGTTAACTTTATCCATCAACGTCAAAAGTAAATACTCTTCCCGTGTCGCTGCAGCTATAATATCGACCAATCAGCTCAAGCGTATATCACGTCGGTCAAAACAAGAATGGCGCCCTCCGCGTTCGTAAGCAGGAAGCCAAATCATGACACATTTTTGCTTATTTCTGGACTTACCGCAAATATTCTATTCATTAAATAATATTGCAAGTTGACCCTAAATTCGTATGAATGAGTCATTATATTCGTATCGCCGTATTTCCACCACATTTTCGTATTAATACGGATCAATTCGTACGAGTTGGCATCACTGCATTGTGGCCCGCGAGTCAAAAAGTTTGCCCACCCCTGTTATAGAACATGCTATCTTAAAAAGACCACTCGAATTCACCTATAAAAATATCTCGCGTCAGACATCTTCTTATAGAAACATCAAGGTAGTATGACGACTAGCTTACTTTTAAGGGTTAGGGCAAGTGATGTTAACCGAGAACAAATCATATGCACAGAGTGCGTTAGAGTTGTGCCTGCGCCGCAATACAACTAACTTGTTCAACCACCTGAGATTTCACCACAAACCACAGTATGATGAATGCATTAAGGCTGAAGCTTACGTTACCTCACTGAATCACCGTCCATCTCCAACGTCAACCTAGAAAACCATAACAGCAACCCTGCATAGCGCAACAGGGTATTAATTCCAAATGTATTTATATTTTGATTCAGGTGAATAAGAATATAAGTTTTATTTTGATGCAAATATTTGTACATTAGCCCATTATCTAGGCGCAGGCCTTACATTTTTGCTTATTTCTATAGGCGCACGTGTGCGACCGTGATTTCAAATCTAGTCGCACGGCCAAAATTCCAGTCGCATATGCGACCAGATCAGTCGCAGTCACGACCCCTGGTTTACCTCAATAACTGTAAAGAAACTGTAGGAAATTATTGTTTCTACAGTCTCTCTAGTTTAAGTTTCTGTAGAAAATAACTGTAGAAAACATGCGGTTTACAAGTGTAGCCAGAAGGATGGTCCCTTCAGAGACCCGTTGCCTCAGAATCATTCTATGTAACCCCAACATGTAACAGATACTGTGTGGGGGGCCACAAGACAGAAGGGGTGAGATAGGGTAACGCTCATGTAGAACCCACACTCAGAGTGGGGTAAGCAACCGGGGTCTTAGTGATATCAAGATGGTAGAACCTCACAAAGGTGCCCGGGTTTGTCCAGCAGGCAGCAGAGCAGATCAGAGATTCCCCAGAATAGGGCGCAGGACCCGGCCATACCCCAGCAAAGGGCCCAGGACGCAGTCATACCCCAGCATAGGGCCCAGGACGCAGCCATACCCCAGCTTAGGGCCCAGGACGCAGCCATACCCCAGAATAGGGCCCAGGACGCAGCCAAACCCCAGAATAAGGCCCAGGACGCAGCCATCCCCCAGAATAGGGCCCAGGACACAGCCATACCCAATGTGGAGCGAGCTCTCAGGCCTGGGGGAGGCTGTATGTCATAACTATGGCTTCCACAAGCTAGGCAGAGGGGGGTTAGGAAACAAAGGGTTGGTCACTCTTTTTTTCATATATACCTCTCACAGGACACATAGTTTTCAACCTCCAATCCTCTGTGAATGAAAAAGGAAGTGGGTGAAAAGCAGTGAACTCCTCCAGTTCACAGGTAAATGTATGGAAGCATATATCTGCAGCCTAGTGGTTGCTGGCCCACAATGTCATTATTGAAGCCAAAATAACTTGGAAAAATGGCTGTCAAATACTCTCTAATGGCAGAGAAAGATTTTCCCAGCTGGTGGGTGACATTTGAGACCAGCTTTTAACCAATCGGGATTCGCCACTATGGGATTGCTATACTTCCTACTTCACCACTATTGGTACAAGCTGATATATTAGTCTTTTCCCAAACCCCATTGGCAGTAAAGAAACCATGTCTAGTCATGCACTGACCTAGTGGATGAGGCCCTTGCACTATGGATGGTAGCTACCACACACAGGAGTGCATTACATTTTCATTTACATTTAGTCATTTAGCAGACGCTTTTGTCCAAAGCGACGTACAAGGGAGAGAACAGTCAAGCTAAGAGCAATAAAACCTGGTGCAACAATAAATACGGCTTTTTTTTTCAAAACATAGAAAACGACATAGCAGGAGGAAAAGGAGTGCGGGACTGTCACTGCTTAAGTGCAAGTTAAGCCAAGGTGCCAGTTAGGAAGGGAGGTGCTCTCTGAAGAGTTGGGTCTTCAAGAGCTTCTTGAAGGTAGAGAGGGACGCCCCTGCTCTGGTAGTGCTAGGCAGTTCGTTCCTTCAACGTGGAACTACAACTGAGAATAGTCTGGATTGCTGTGCTTGCACAGGCGGCAGTGCCAGACGCCGCTCGCTAGATGAGCGCAGCGTCCTGGGTGTAACATTTGCCCTTACAAGAGCATTTAGGTAGGTGGGAGCAGAACCAGCAAGCACTCTGTAGGCAAGCATGAGTGACTTGAACTTAATGCGAGCAGCTACCGGCAGCCAGTGGAGCTCAATGAGTAGTGGGGTGCATTGAGGTTTGACCTTTCACAGACCAAGCCCAGTCTGGAAGGTGATGGTGGTGTATTTCTATGTTCACCTGAGAAAGTAGGTGTGTGCGTAACGTTAGCGCTGAGCATGTAGGAGGGGAATTATTTCTGCTGGCCACAGTGCCTTGGGCAACCTGGATGCTATTAAAATCAGTATCAGCCTTTGTGTCTGGGACCTGCGTTTCGTTGGGGGCAGCTAAAGAGGGGGCTTGAGGAGGCCTCCAGGGAGTCGGTGACTGAAGCGTGGTCTTCCTGGGTAGGCACAGTTTAAATCCTCCATCCTCCTTTTTAACATCAAATTGCTACATGAGGGACACTACTGAGTACATATTCTCCCGCAACAGACCGGGCCCTGAACGCCCACAGGTTTGGACAGCCTTGCAAGAGTTCCGTAGGATGAGGTCATTCACCTTCATGATCCCCTTCCAAAGTGTCAGGGTGGGGAAACCTTTCCCCAGCTCCCTTCCCATGTCATCCATCAGCTCAGCTTAGTATGAGCCAACGCTGTACTACCTGACTCATTTCGGCCTTGAGCACAGGACATGTCCCACCTAGGGACAGAGCACTGGCAAATAACGGACTCACTGCAGACCCCAGGTGGATTACCTCATCAAATTGCTGCCATTAAAAGTAAGTCATGCCAAATAAGCAATTCCTGGTTTAAATGCAGTCATGGATGTACAGACAACTATCACACTGAAGAAAACCTAAAATGTGATTAACTCCTTTTTGAAATCATTTCTACACACACATTTATGGCTGTATTGGTATCCTCTGGAAGTTTAATAACACTGAATTTCATGTTTGAGTATTATGCTTTGACTATGGTATGACTAAGAAGGAGGACAATTAAAAAAAAAAAAATTCACCTCCCTCATTATCTTTCTCTTTGAAAAAAAATCAATCCATGGCCTTCAAGTGTGGCCTCAGTGAATTAGCTAGCTAGCTACCACCAGATAACTACGACAAGCCCTTTCTCGTGCTCACAGGAAATGCACGAGTGCCAATGTAAAGTAGCCTAGAATGCTGCTTAAATGACCCAAGACATAGGCCTACTTATTTTTCAAGGGATTCAATACTGATGTCATTTTAACAAATAGACGACAATTAATTCCCTTTCATTTAGCCTACTATAGACCCTTTCGCCGTTGGTAAACAATGCTCAGCGTTCTAGGTTGCGCACGCATTCTGGGGGCAAAAGAAATGGCTTAAGTTCATACCTGCGTTCGCTTTATCCTAATGATCCTGGAAGTTACGTTAATAAATTGACATTAAGTTATGGAATCCAACTTCCCGATCCATATTCGATCACGGATTGGATAGTTGACCCATCAAAATGGACAGATATTTATACATACTTAATAGAAAAACCCAGTGTTTACACAAAAGATACATTACGATCATTCAAGTCACTCGATGCCTATAACTACGTTGTCTGCGGGTATGTCCACTCCAGGATATTAAGTACTGAGACCTCAATGATGATTTCTGCGTCCTAAAATCTGAGGTGCTACCAAGCCAATGACAAGGAACAAAGACAATAATGTATAAACCATGTGTTCTTATCAACAAACCCACCAACGCTACCGCTTCACGTTAAATTGCACATGCATGGCAGAGTAAGTCGACCTTATCATAAACGTTTCATCGTTAAGGTTTACGTGTAGGAACTACATAAGCATTGCAACCAGGAGACACAACTGTAATGTTAGCGAATGAGGGGTGAGAAGCCCCCCCCCCCCCGCTAATATTTACACTCTTTTAAGTCTCCTGTACGTCCAAGCCCAAACCTATTCTTGAGCTTTCAAACATTTTCCAGGCTATTTGGCATCTAACAATAAACGCCTTGTAACTCTTATTTATGCTACAATACAACTTATATTTGTTATCATAGCCACATTTAGTATACTCGTTTGTCATATACCATTTTTTTTTTATCTGACATTGCAGGCTGTAGGGTCTTGTTGCAGCCATGCAGCAGCAGTGCTGTTAAAGATTGAGCTCTATGTTAGGATGGGGAGGACAGAGAGGGCTTCTTGTACATCAGGAGCATGTAAAACAACACAAGCCTGCATACAGTGTGAAAAGCCAGACTATGGTAAAATGATTCACTGTGTCCAATGTGACAGCCACTTCCACTACGGCTGTGTGCAAACAAAAGCATGAGCTTAAGACAAGGTTCAAATAGTTTTAATTTAATAAAGACAGTATAGTACATAGTCATTTATTTGTCTGAATATCATTTGTGGATTACATTTATCAGCAAACACAGTACATTTTATATCATTTGGAAACAACACACTTGCAGAGATTTGTGAGGGCACCACACACATTCACACATTACCTATAGTAAATAGGAGGTCAACTTGTGACACTGAAATGACCGATTGTAAGATTTTAAAATTCTTCCACCGGCCAATAACTCTTTCTATGTGAATTCTTACAAGTGAAAGTTGTCTTGATCTGTCAACCTCATTAGCTGGTAGTTGTCTTTTTCCTTCGGTGAAATTTGGAATAAGCAGGGTGGCACCATACGCGGCAAGCCCTTCTCTAATTAAAAGCCCCTATCAGCTAAAATGTCATCTGTAGGCTCCAAAAGATCTAAAAATCCCATTGATTGGTAATCTGCTTGTCTGACACCCGGCCACCCGAACCTGGGGATAGAAAGGATATGGCCCCGGCGGGTGTAATGCAAACTAAATACTTAACTGTATTGTGGTGTTTATATGTAGACCATGTCTGGGCCTGGGCAGTCAAGTTACTAGGTCTGTCAATAAAAATCTCTGTGCACTTTTGGGCATGTTCTTTAAAACAGCAGTCTGACTTGGCCACTTTATAAGTGGTTTCAACACTTTAGCCATAGAAGGTAACCAGGTTCTCAAAATGCATGATATTGTGCTGTTCGATACTTTAAACCTAAATGCTATGTCAGTGTTAGTGAGACCCAATCTAAGTTTCATAAGCACAATCAGTAGGTGATCTCCCAGGGTACGTATTTCAGTAAACTTTTCTACATTGCCTCTTAGTTTTTTCAATAACCAGTCAAAGATTATAGTAGTTATTCCTGTGAGAAAAAGAAACTGTACACTGTTATTTCTGACTGAGTGGTAAGAATACTTGTTGTTCTGAAGCTCTTCTATTAGCTTCTTGTTTTCATTTTTTTGATTTCACCAAACTCTTGGTGCAGGCTCACATATTCAACCTGAATCTGTTCATACATGTGCCTCAGATTGTCATAATCTTTCTTTGGGCACATGGCATCCTCTTCCAATGGGGCTCATCTTCAACTGTAAGACATTAATGTGAAGACAGGAATTATAAGTTTTACTGACAACACATGTAAACACAAATAATGAGTAGCATTTTACATGTTTGATTGAATTGAAAAAGGTGTTCTCACCAGGGCAAAGATCTGTAGTCAATAGGAAAGGTGATTTAACAGATCTCTCAGATAGCAGTTTATTCCTTTGAAAATCTGTAAGATTAGATTGCACATAATAGAGGTAACTACTGACTGCCATTTCTCTCAAAGCTTGCCATACAGAGCAGGCGATGTTACCTTGGATAGCTAGCTTTGATGCCATAAGTTAACATCACCTGCTCTAGGTTGCAGGCACTGTTGGCTGCTAACTTATCAAGAGTAAACACGCCTTACCTCTCCAATTTAGCTTCAGGTCTCTGGCGAACGGACAATGTCGGGGCTTTCGTAGTTAATTGAGGCTTCTCCTAAGAGTAAATTAAGCACAGACTCAACTCACGATCATTGTATGCATTGTATCATTGTATGAAATGAATAGATTAATGTACTATGAACTAGCTAACATTAACGGTTAGCTAACGTTAATGGTTAGATATCGTTAACGTTAAGCTAACCTAAAATTGCAAGGCTAATATAAATTAGATATGGATAACATTAGCTATCTAGGGAGCTGTTTTGGCCAACTAAGTTATCTCAGATTTAACTAACACAATTTCAAGTCAGCTAACATAAACAAAATTCACTTACCGTATATAAAATGTGACCCATGCGTGCATTTTTAATGTTGTCTTCAGTCCAGTCCACTCGTTTTAGCCTATAGCTTGAAGCCACAATCTACGCCTGTTTGCATTAAACCGTCTTTTCCCCGAAGGAATGCGGTAGAAATTGAGACCTTTTTTTTTTGTTGACCTGTTCTGGCATCCCACAACACAACAAGATGGCATTTTTTTAACGAAGAAATCCTTAGCTTTATCTCTCCAAAATCCTCTTGCACTGTCACTAACTATGGCTAAAATTGCCGCTTTTTTGCCTCCAGAATGTTTGCTCTTAACGTTTATGACGTAGGTCATAAAAGGGTCTATACATTGTGGACACACCTGTGGGGCAGCCATGGCCTACTGGTTAGGGTTCCAGGCCGGAAACCGTAGGGTGTCTGGTTCGATCCCCGACCAGTAGGAAAAATGTGGGCGGGGGAAGTGGTAGACCACTGCTCTCCCATGCCCACATCCACGGCTGAAGTGCCCTTGAGCAAGGCACCTAACCCCGATCACTGCTCCCCGGGTGCCGCCAATGGCAGCCCACTGCTCCGGGTTAGTGTTACTTCACTTCACTGTGTGTGTGTGTGTGTGTGCGCGCGTCACTTCCCTGGATGGGTTAAATGCAGAGGTTAATTTCAGAGAGTGTGTGTGTCTACACCACCTCTGCCATAGAGAGGACTTTCACTTTCACACGTGGAAATGACATGTAGGTCAATGGTCTAAACATCTAAACCAACAATATGAAATTAGAGGTTTCCCCGAAATGTTTGTCATTCGTGTGATAAAGTATGGAAATAATTCTTGCAACCCAATGCTCTTCACTAGCACACTCCTGCTTAATAAACGCAAAATGGCGTCATAAGCTCCGCAAAGGGAAGGGTTTACATTAGATTAGAGGATCATGTTTTATTTAACACTGCATAAGACGCACAACACATTTAAAACACAAGTCAAAACAACATTTGTCTGTTCACGTTAGCAAGATTGCAAGACTACGTTTGGGCCCATTCGTGCACATGAGGAAATCCCGAGTTGTTGTACTCCCATGGGAGAATGAAATCCCCCCAAAAATTAAATAAAGGTTCACTTTCGCTGTTACAGTTGTACTCACAGTGGATGCAAACAGCTTGCCGTCACCAATAAACGTTGCAGCCAATAAACACCGAAGCAGCTACTCACGAATTCAGTACTCCATGACGGACAGAATGAAGTTCATAGAGGCTAATTTATTAGTTTCAGCTCCCAGCTCTGTGAAGGTGAACCTAGCGCCAAAACTTCCTCCGAGCTTCTCTTCATCAGGCGTCGTGGACAAAGTTACACAGGTAAACTAACACCTGCTATGAGAATGAGCTGAATCCCCGATCTCTTTGTTTCCAGTGTCTATTGTGAAAATAAAAATTTGCTTAACCTCCCCTTAGCAAGCAGAAGACCTCCAATCCCTGCGTCCTAAAAATCCAACTGGCCCGAAATTAAAAACAAAAAACTACTTCTCCTCAAACAGGATTGGGTACAGCCTTGAAAAAAAAAATCCAGCGGGAACATTGTTACTACACAGGGGGAATAGGCATAATTATAACTGTATTAACTTCATACACATATCATTATCAATTAAATAATTCTATAGGCTAACCTCCTAAAAAAAAATATGTAGGCCTATGAGTAAAATAAGTAAAACTCATCTTTCTGAAAGATACAGGTGTTAACATGCAAGTAGTTGATAGAACTATAAGGCTTTCTGCAGCCAGCCACTGAGCTAGACCCATGGTTGCTTATGATGATTATAAACAAGCTCATGATGTTCATACTTTTTTACTATCATTGAGTTAGACTGTGTGTTCTTCATCTCTGTATGACTAAAACAGAAAGCCACCATTTGGGGAAATTTGAACGGACATTATTACTATGATGATGATTCAATGGAGGGATGAGGGGATGGTTGCCACAAATCAACAGATTAAGAGAGGAATTAATCAAGATTTTTCAAATTATAGTCCTCTGAATAGACATCAAGGGGGGCTGCTGTCTACAAGGGGAATGGTAATAAAGTGAGTGAGTGAGTAGTTAGTTACCCAATATTATCACTCCCTAACTCGATTCACTTACCAAGAGCTGCCACCATTATAGGTTGTCGAAAACCCTTTGATTAATTAAGCTGTGCTCTTACCTCACGTTTTGTAGGCAACCTCTCCATTATTCCTGTTCCATACAGTATTAAACATATTATCTTAAGAATATACCCCTTGAATGTTTCTAAAATGTCAATGTGAGGGACCAAAGTGGTCATCCCACGTTTTTTGGGATGTGGGCAACTGGACTTACGTTTACATTAACATTTAGGCATTTAGCAGACGCTTTTATCCAAAAGCGACTTACAAGGTTGTATACACATTTTTACAATTACACTGATGGCACACTGCACATCAGGATCAATTAGGGGTTCAGTGTTCAACCTTAGGGGTTCAGTGCTCAACCTTCTGTTTACTAAACAACTTCTCTACCTCCTGTACCACTGTTTCCCCACTCCTTGGTGATGTGGGGAAAAACTCAGTGCAGGAGATGGTAGCTCTTATAAAAATATATCTATTTATTTACAAGGGGTTCTCTATTTCAAACCCCAAAACATGTTCCCACAAAATAAACAAACATAATTCACAAACAGACAAACATTATACAAAACTAGGCAAACAATGCTTATTCAATAGGCATATTCTGTATTCACACATCTACATACAGTAAACTAGGCACATTATAGGCACAAGCTAGGCACAAACTAGGCACTTCCCTCATTGCATGAAGCACCCTTTAAAATAGCACAGCCATTGGACTTAATCGGACCAATATGGACCCCACCATTACCGTGTGGGAGCTCAGACCATTGCTTTTAAATCACCCATCAAGAAGGCTAATTGTGGTTCCTCAGCTGGACTGCCAACACATGTGTTCATAATAGTGCTCACCAACAAATCATTTTAATCTATTTCTTTAATAGAGTTACATCACTAAAAATACTATGGTAATGTTTTATGTATCTGAAATAAAATGATTATGATTTGATCAGAATAATGCTGCTTACTGTTTGAAATGTCCTGTAACAAATTAATATAAACTGCTGTATCTGCAAGGGATATTAAAACACAGGCTACAAACACAAAAAGTTTCCACAATGCCAAAGTGGTCAAATTAGCTAACAGCATATTCAGTCAGTTGTGAGTTGATTTTCCACACTTGCTGACTACAGTCACAGCCTTTTTTTTTCTTGACTGCCTTACCATGAGCGGGCATCAAAGAGACTTGTTTCATGTAGGCAGTCTCTCTGCAAATAAATGAGACTGGATTTATTGGGCCTTATGCTGTCAGCCTCTTCACCTATTCTCTCTCCTTCATTTGGTCTTAATCGGACCAATATGGACCCCACCATTACCGTGTGGGAGCTCAGACCATTGCTTTTAAGTCACCCATCAAGAAGGCTAATTGATTACTGTGGACTCACATTATAAGAACTATTAGAATAGAATAGAATATATTTATTGTGTTTTATTACATCATCTTATATCTAGATATAAGATTAAAGAATACAGAGTTTCTTACCCAACTAGAAGATTTGTTGAGCAGAGTCAAACAAGGAAAGTTTAAACATTTAGTTTGACATGTTTTAATTTTCTTCTTAGAGGCGCAGAACTTTGCTTCTCCACTATAGCAAGTTATCCAGATCATCCAAGCACTGTCTTCTTGTCAGAAGGTCAACCAGAAACCAACAACCAAGCTGTCACTTTCTGAATTTTATTCTCCACCTGTTCCTCAAAAAGTCAGAGTAAAAGGTGGTGTCATTGTTTCAACGGGATGTACCCAAATATGGCATTTCCTTTGCTGACTATAAAATTACACAAAGTGCCTTTGCTTCACATTTAATTTCAACTACATGAAATGCATTCAGTAAAATCAAACATGAAAAATGATAATCTTGAATCAATCCAATCAAATCATATACATTCTTACTTTATGAGTTAAACAACATTGTCGATTTGTTTTTGTGTTTTAAGAACTTTTGTAAATAATGTCCTCTCATAAGACATTTGATTATCAACAGATCACATTGAAGGCTATGAGTTCTGCAACACAGTTCTACCAGATATGTTTTAATTAAATCATATTTATATTAACTATTAAGCTTTTACCACATTCCTATCTCATATAGCCCTTCTCACTCTTATTTGAGTGTATAATGTAATTGTAATAATGTATTATGTAATTGAACGTAATTTCTAGCCATTTTGTCAATCATTTTGGTGCACAAGTTAAATTTAGAAGTTGAGAGGATCCTCAAAATTCAATTCCTTTTTGGGCAATTCCTTTGTGTCTGTCATGTGGGCCTGGCTTCCTGTGGAGGAAACAGGCACACAGTATATTTAATTTGTAGTTCGCTCATATGTCTGGTTTTGTGGCTGGATATGATTTTGTTGTTTGTGGTTCCTCAGCTGGACTGCCAACACATGTGTTCATAATAGTGCTCATCAACAAATCATTTTAATCTATTTCTTTAATAGAGTTACATCACTAAAAATACTATGGTAATGTTTTATGTATCTGAAATAAAATGATTATGATTTGATCAGAATAATGCTGCTTACTGTTTGAAATGTCCTGTAACAAATTAATATAAACTGCTGTATCTGCAAGGGATATTAAAACACAGGCTACAAACACAAAAAGTTTCCACAATGCCAAAGTGGTCAAATTAGCTAACAGCATATTCAGTCAGTTGTGAGTTGATTTTCCACACTTGCTGACTACAGTCACAGTCAGCCTCTTCACCTATTCTCTTTCCTTCATTTGGTCTTACCGCCATCAATGGGAGAGATATTTTGAAGGCAGATTATCTTTTTTTTTTGTCAAGTCAGTTTTTCTGCTTAAGAGGCATTGTATATGTTTTGGCCTGTCAAAGGTCAGATGTGGGACATTCCTGTGTCCTATGTTCTCATTTTATCCCCTTTAATCTTGCAAAGTGATACTGCCTGAAAATATCTGAAGCACGCACAGGAGTATATGCAGGCCTGCCTTTATCCAAACAATATGTTTATGACTTGGCCATCCACTAAAAAGTAGGACACTGGATAATGACCGTTTTGTAAGATAAATAAAATGTATATTCAGTGTGTAGGTGTTGAATAAACCTCTGTCTCTCGCTCCAGGAGCCCTGGGAGATTGGAGACTCCAATGAGAATGAATCCTTAACTCTTCATCTAAAGGTAAGCCATTGAGCTTGCAGAATGGGAGAGGTTGAGCCTTCAGTGGGCTCTCAGAAAGGGCTGTTATTGTGTGCCGTTGAATCACACGCCTGCCATTTCTTTGGCCCCATGCTGAGAGCTATCAGCTCAGCACAGATATAGGCAGACACCACACACACACACACACAGACACACACACACACACACACACACACACACACACACACACACACACACACACACACACACACACACACACACACACACACACACACACACACACACATGTTATTCTGAAAAGTGCACTGACAAGGAAAACAACATTGTCATTGTCTGAGAAATCTCCCTGGGGAATAAAGCTTCTTAGCATAATCAAGAACTTGCTTCTTACAGTAATATAATGTAGTTTTCAAAGATCATTTCACAAACTTTATGACACCACTTCGAAGATACAGTCTGCCCTTACATTTACCACCTATGTAGAGAGGAAAAAATGCATTTATCTGATGTATCTAATTGCATGTTCACCACCTGCTGAATGTGGTTCAAACAAACACCTAAAAGCAATTTAACAGCAGCCTGGGATTACGGAGAAGCATTTGGCTTGGTGGGAGGAAACATCATGACCTTGCCATCTCAATCAGGTGCCTTTCCCTTATTGACGCTCTAAGTTTAGCTCAGCCTGAAGACCTACTATTGATTCTGCCCGCCACTAAATGAGTAAGTGACGCAGTCTGTTCTGAGAATCCCTTCATGGTATTAAGGTCTTAGATGAGAGACCAATAATGACAACTGGTGAATCCAGACCACACTGGCTGTGAGGTGCAGGGATAATGGAGCTGAGTCTTCACCCCACACCTAACAGAGTCTCAGAATGTTCCCAAGCTTACATCTTCAATAAGCTGAGTGAATAGACTGCCTGTGGACACAGCTATCTTTGTTTTTCATCCAAAAGAAGACTTGTTAGATGGCTGGGATGTTTTTAGACATACTTTTAATTAAATGAAGCTGCTTGTGGAGCCTGAGAATATGAATGTATCTAAAAAGACACATTGGGGTGCTGTAGTGAGCCTCATTTCACTGAGCTACTGTGGACCCCAGTTGCAGAACAGACCACTGGTCAGAGGCCGTAGATGTGGACTGCGGGGTTTATCCCTAGTCTAGGGTAGCTGAAAATGGTAAGGAACAGGATTAATTCTCCTTAACATCTTAAATGGACCTACATACTTTGGAGCCAGTTTGTGAGATCTGCCAACCCCTCTGCCCAGGCCAGACCAGGGGTGGTGCAGGACTGCATCTGCAGGTGCAGCTTAGACGCGTGCTGTAAGCTTACTGCACCTTCCTCCAGACTCGCTTGCAGAGATATTGAACATTGAGCCTGGCATCTCAGGACACAAGGAACACTTTGACTTTTTGTCAAATTCAGAAAATTGCTCCTCATAGTTCTTTAGCTGTGCGTTCTGAATTGCGGTGTTCATACACCGTCCTGGCCCTGTAAATGGGAAACAGACATAGAGGTTCAGACAGAGCTATACACAATCCCAGCCGTTCATGGTGCTTCAGGAGCACAAAAGGGAGATCTAATTTGATTAGCTGTTAAACACAAATATCAACAACTTTTCTTCAACCAGATTGGGGACTATATTAAGAGGCTTTCAGTCTCAAACAAATGTAGCCTATAGCATATTTTCACTTAGTCCTTAAATGTTGATATCTTCAATGATGAGCAGATTACTTTTCTTATCCTTGACCACTTTTGTCCTGAACTAAAATCACTTAAACTAACACTATAATCAACTTAAACAAAATAGAAATGAGCCCATGACATAAAAAAAAACTGAAACTAATGAAATCATTGGTGAAACTAACTGAAACGGAATACAATTCAGATTGAATACAAACATCATCAAATTTTAAAATGGAAAACTATACAGGGTGATGAAAGACACACAGCATCTCGTCTACGAGTTGCTGGCAACTGGAACATGTGGGAGTCTGTTGTTCCCAGATGACCCCAGCAAGAGCTCTTCCAGTCAGTAGAGTTATAATGTATCAATACCTCTAAACCTCACTAAAGATTTCTCATTGTTTTTGGTCATATGTTTACCTGCAGAGACTGCTGCATGCGCTTTAAAATACACTTGATGTGATTCTCATTTTAACTGCAGTGCTCTATGTTATACATAAGCACCTTATATATGATTTGTCATTAGTAACTGGATATTCTAAATATTTAGATATATAAGTACAAATCTAAATCAAACAGTCCGGAATTCTGTTGCACACATACAGTATGATGATCTGTATGTGTGAAACAGGACAGTTTGCATGCATCAAAAGCCCATGCAAAATCTCTTTAAAGCAGATAATCCATACTGCATATCTGAATGGGCACAGTTTTCTGAGGAAATGTGATGTTTCATGTGCTTCTTTGCAGTCGCCATGGCCCTTTCACCTGTCGGGGGTTGCTGACACCATATGACTACTGATGAAAGCCTAAAAACCCCTCTTAGCATGTAAAGTAGAGATGGTCAGATAGACAACAATAGGGCTCTCTCATCACAGGTGAAGAGCTCATAGGTTGAATTGTGCACATACGGTCTTTGTGAAGTAGAAGTAGAAGCTATCATTCTAATAGCCAGCTTTCCGGTAGGAGCTGCTATGTCATCCCTTTCCCTATTGAAGCTTCTGTTAGCAATCATTTAATATTCTATCTCTATCTCTAATCTATAAAAGTACGGACATTTTCAGATGTAAATATACTGAGAAATAAATGTGTCCGGTACTCTCCTGGGCTGTGGAATCAGAAACTCCAATTCCAATGTGATTCCACTGAAATATAAGAAAAATAAATACAAACATCCCTGTGTGCTAGATACAGTATGAAGCTTGCACATCACATATTTAAAGGTGTACCCAGTGGCAACATCTGGTAGATCATGTACAGCTTCAACAAGAAATCATGTACAGCTCCTACAATTCTCTTTTGACTTAATATATCCCTCTTTTAACAATGATGGATATATGTTCCTTAACTAACACAGGCAGAGGAGAGTGGCAGCCCTCCAGGCAGTCAAGGAGAAGGTGAATAAGTCGGGGCAGATCGCTAACGATCAGTTTTTCCGGCAAAGGTCATGGACCCAAGGCTGCCTGAAGCAGTGAGCACAAGGAAAAGTCTCCGCTGTCTGTCCACAGGAAACAGTAACTGATCTGGGCTTTTGAGCCCTGCATGGCTATCTTCTCCTTGTCATACACTGGAATGGGTGTTTATTTTCCCCTCCCCTGCCTCTCCGCACAACAACAACAATATAGTTACCCAGGCAGATTTGTTTTAAAGGTCAAGATCCCGGTGGGAGTCTGCTTAGAGTTTTTGAGTAACTGGAGTAGGAGGAAAAATTGAAAATGATAATATTAGCAGTGTGTGAAAAGAAAAACATGCTGGACTGGTCCTGAATATTAAGATATTTAAGATTTGAGTGTGACCAACACGTTGCATGGTACATCTAATAGCTATACACAATATTCCAGCACACTTATGGGGAAAGAAGGCTGCTTCATAATTGCCATGCATGAGCAGCTGGAGTTTGCGTGGACCAGACTTGGTGCTGCTGTAGTGGTAGGGGGTCTAGAGCGGCACCACGGCTCAGTTGTGACCTTTCCTCCATGTCTGGGCACTACATCACTGTCTACACGGCAAAGTTTGGCGCTGGCCAAGATAAAGTAGATGGCTTTATCAGGGGATGTGCCTCAGTGCCTCTTGAAACATTTTCGATTAATTGCAGGGGCAGTAGATGTAAGGGCAGTCACCTCCGGTTACAATAATCCTGACTAATGAAAAGTCTTTGACAAAATCAGCAGCCAGGGACCGCACCCTCCCAGCCTCATGTCCAGGGGCATCCACTTAATATCACAGATCACCTTTTTTTCAAACTCTCTCGCACAGGCAGCAATCTAATCAGACCATTTTCTCTCTACTGGTTTATACACATAATTGTTGAAAATGTGTCGTTACTCATGTACTGCATCTGTGAGATGTTGCTGTATAGATGCTCTGATAGCTTCTCTCTTGTTCTTATAGGTGTGTGTTTTGGCAGTGATAGGCCTTGTGTGATGTTTTGTGACTGCAATGTAAGCAGGATATAATAAAGGTATTCTCTACGTCAGGTAATGACCAATTAAGGTGAACACACGGTATTGCAAAACATTACCAAAGTATGAATAGGCCCAAACATTCTGATATCACTCTAAAGATGGCTTGATGAAATAACAGATAAATGATAATTATGGACATAACATAAGAGAATATGAATAATAAATAGCTTGCTTAGCTTAACTGGCAAGAGTTCATCTCCAATAGTGCCGGTCTAACTCTAGTTAGATTTAAGAGCAGCGTACTTGTTTCCCTAGGTCAGTAAACTGGCACTGTACACGGCCCCAGTTATGACTATGTGACGTGGGTGGGGCCATACTGCACACGATGACACCAACCTCTTGCGTTTTTATGACAGAGTGTTTTCATCTTAGTGGGCTGCTTGTTGTGGTGGATTCAATGGACTTGAATGACGGTCATGATACATCACAAACCATCTGAGTGGCCTCGACCTCACCACAGGCTCCTTGTTCATGCCTCGCTCATGCGTCATCATGCAGTGACCCTGATGATGAGTCATCAGTATGGCATTGCAGGGCAATGCCGAGCAGGGCAGGCCATTTGAACCATGACAATGCTGGTTTCTATACTTGTTGGATCATGTGCACGATATGCCTATGTTATGTAAAAATATTTTGTATTTGTTACTTCCACTATTAAAGCACTGACAACACTGTTACTGGATGTGCAGTATGTGTGTTAACATTCAATTTCACAGCTATACATGTGATAATGATATAGTGATCCTGTACAATAATGACACTGTTTCACAGATGTACATGTTATAATGATTCAGTGATCCAGTACAATAACGTCACTGCTCCCAGTTTGATCTGCTTTTCAGTGGATTTGAATAATTATAATATGATGTCTTTACAAACAGCGTTTTTATACTAGCCACATCTCAGTGCTAAGCATATGTGTGGGGTGATACAGTCTAACATATAATACGTAGTTATCAGCACATTATCAACTTACTGTTATACTCTTGCAGATGTGATCTTGCAAATTGTTAATTTGACTCAATTAATTTGATTCAGTAGCTATTTAGTTTGCTTTGTACAGTTATTACGATTGCACATCTTGAGCTGTTAAACATTGCGCTTGATGGTTTTACATAACAGTGTTGACAGTGCACTGTCCTGTATTTACATTTCTGCTGATGCAGACCTGCATGAGTCTCACATCTCTTCATTTTGTTTATTGTCTGACTGCAGAGCTTGTTGTCTTTGAGCTCCTATGTGGATTATGTTGTCTTTTTGTTGGCACGTACAAACCTGGGTGACAGGTTATCACTGTTGACTGCAGACTTATAGCGCGGCTTTGTCAGCGTCTTGAATCATCTGTGTGATCCCACAAAGGGATCTGAACTTTGCACGGAGCTATTTAATCAGTCAGCCTTTCGACCCATTGTCAAAGGCTGATTAAATGGCTTTATATCCAAACTTCACTATTCTTTCAAGGGTTCCTTAGCAATCTATCTGATGAGAATGCTGCATCGAAACATTCATGCATCCGACAGCTCAGTTATTTGCATGATCTTCAGAACATCAAAGAGATCTCTGAAAAAGTTCCATGTCATTTCTACTCAATGTTTCTATGTTATGGGCAGTGCAGGTGGTTCTCCACTCTCAGACATTGGTACAGCAGCAAGCTGGGGCACACCCCCACACCTGTGCTTGTGTCTACAGCGTTGGTGTGAAAGACACCATTCCAGCCTCCACTGCCATAGAGCTGTTTCTCAACCTGTCCATCACAGAAAACTTCACAATTTCATCTTACAGTGTCTGTAGAGGAGTGAGGAGCACAACAAATGTAATGAAATCACTGCCATACAGCATTAGTGTTCATATGTACACCTACCTTTTGCTGTAATAAGCCCAGGGTTTTTTTGGGTTGGCAATGTTTTTCTCTATTTTGCCAGAGAAATGTTCTCATGCAAACTTTATAATCAAAATGTACTGTCAATGTGTATAAAAAAGAAACAAGGTACGTACGAAATTGTGTATGACATGGATCTCATTAAATTCATGTTCATATCCTGCTTGCTGCTGAGTGAGCCCAACGGGCACTACATTTAAGAGACTTTGTCATAAAAATGTCTCCCTCTCAATAATATCAACATCAAACAAATAAATCCTCACAGAGTATTCCGCTAGTGGAGTGTCTGCAGGAGGAATGTCCTCATAACATTCGCTGTCAAGTAAGTAGTGGCAACTACATGAAGTATTTCTTTCATCTCAAGTCCTCCATTTCAAGAGAAAAATCTCTCCAAAGGCTCTTCCACAAAATTACTCTTTTTCTCTATTTCTATCAAAGCCTCTTGCCTCTCAAGGCATCTCAGAACTGCATCCTCCGATATCAACAAATCGCATATTTTTGATTGATCGTATTACTATCCATACAAAAGCTCAATTTATCAAGGTCTGGGCAAATGTCCCTTTGCACCAAATCTGTCATAAAGAATGACCAGTGGAAAACAAATGATTGTTTTATCACAGAGGACTTAGTTGATAGAAATAGATATACAGTATGTGGACCGTGTTGACTGTGACAAACAATCTTTGTCTGTGCTTTTAATTGCCACATTGGCTTTGGGGACGATGCACTTTTAACATTAACTTTTAACATCCTTATGTAATGTAGATGTCATGACCAGATCTGAAGTGCTAAGGGCTGCCCACCTCCATGTGTTTTGTCAGTTGAGGGTGTATGAGTAATTTATTAATGAAGTGAATCTAGGTTTGAAGGGATTTGGGTTTGCAGATAACAATATATGTCTGTAACTTGTGAATGTCATTATGCGTGGCTACTGTATACATACTGATCAGTCTCAAAGTACTATGATGCGTCAATCAGATTTCAAACATTTTATTAAATGTTTTATCTACTTAGAAATGTTTTTATTATGATAGTTTTCTATTAAGATACAATACGATTCAAGCATGACTTCTTCTCTGTAAAGGAGTAAAGTACATTTCAACACATAAGTGACAGTTTCTTTAAACTACCTAACTCATTGCTGAACTATATTCAGCACTGGAAAACCCCATGACAAGACTAAACGTGTACCAAGGATACAAAGCTGGGGCTAGCAGACTCTTTCAACACTATGTACTTGCAGACAAACACTACACAGCAGGCTTAAAGTGGAGCCCTCGCCCAATCAGGGCTAGTTTAGATCATAGTCAGATCATAGTTCAACACTGCTGTCAGCACTGTGCAATTCCTGGACCCGCTTTTGCAACTAATATCCCCTCCTAGGCCAACTCTTAATAAAATTAACAGAAAGACCATATCAGCAATCTGACGTAGCCAGGGTCAATTGACACAGCAGCCTATTAATAATAACCAGTCCGCTGGCAGACAGCCCATTATCTAACACCACAGTGCTGGCAAAGGAAAGCTAAATGTAACCTAAACCTCCAGATCACTCACTTCTGCTGTGCTCTGTGGGCCTTCCATTAGCAAACTCATCAATTATTTCCTTCATGTCCAACTGTCTTCTCAATGTATTCTCAGAGAGAATAGCAAGAACTGATACTTGTCTGTATAACAGATTTTTCTATTTTACGTCAGCTAGACGAATGGATATGAGTGAGGAATCAGGGCACATGGATGAGTGTTGGTATCAGCACAATGCAAACTTCACTAAAGACAAACCCAATGCAGATGCAACATGGGTTTCATTTTTTTAAATGGATAATATTCGTTATATAGCACTATTCCATCAGGTCGTCTACAAGTGAATGTAAATGTGAATGTAAATGATTTAGCACAAGGTTCTTCACGAATATGAAGTGTAGTGTCAGGAGAGGTGCAGCGCTTGTCCTGGCGCACCCCAACCCAGTCACGAACGACTCTGCTCACCGGGACCAGGGGGCCCCTGCTACTTCAGACCAAACGAAGCTCTTAGGCACATGGGTATCGCTACGTCTAGGAGGGATTCTGATCCTGGCGTACAGTCATAATCCCTCAGATGGTAGCTTTGCACCAGTGGCTCCTCATCCAAGCGCACAAACCAAATTTGTCGAACCTGTGGTTCCTCTCGTACTGAGCAGGATTGCCATTGCAACAACACATCATCAGTAGGTAAAGCTAGTCATGTCTCACGACGGTCTAAACCCGTCCCAACACAGTGAGTGATCATCAATCCATCACTTGGAAAAAACTAACAAGTACAAACAGATGAACTATAATGGATAATGATTGTAAGTGATATCATTTTGAATATACACCTAATGAGAATAACATTAGTATCTATACAAAATATTGCAAAATACCATTTGTGTTACAAAGACAAAATTGACTATCTTTATAGAGAAATGACAGCATGTTATATGAATTCAGATCACAGAATCTTTGGCTTGAATGGGTTGTCCTATTTCACAACAATTAATTCAAATGATCAGAGTAAATGCGTGCCACTGCCTTCAGGGACTGTTTTGAAAATTGACAACAGTAGTATTTTAATATTTGTAATGTTTCAGTAACTGGCTGTTCATAGTATATACTGCAGTCATAACCTAACATGTGACCATGTGTGATGTGTCAGTTGAAACGATCCTGTCACTAAAATGGCATGATGGTGACATGCATTTACACCATGTTGACTTACAGAACTCACTGAGGTTTTTCGTAGTATTGTGGTGCTGGTGTGATGGCCTCTTTCCTCTCTGCCACAGCGCACTCACTGAGCCAGCTGGGTGCTCCTGTGTGGATACGGGTGTCAGTGCTTGTTTGTGTGGCTGTGAGGGCGAACTGGAAGAGACACCACAGCATCCCAGGGCCCTGGATCCTCTCTCCCACAGTCAGTTTTTTTACCCCCTCTCGCGCTCATACCTGTCACAGAGCCAGAGAGGGGTGGAGGTACCTCCTGTCTCCCACCTCCCCGGCCCTGCCTCCCTCCTCTCATCTGGAATTCCGGTCCTCACCTGACAAGGCCGCAGCAGGGCTCCCCTGCCATCTGGCCTCATCTGCATGCCGCCTCACCGGCAGCCAATGAGACGCTCTGCAGACATTTTTCCATGAACGTCTCCGTCTCCAGTGACTGGCTTCACTAATATCTCAGGCAGAAAGGGGGTTAAGGGAGCTAAGGCGCTAAATTGCTGTCTGGAGATGGTCCGCGGTTTTTAAAAGACGAAAATGCTGTGATGTTCAGCCGAGACCTGCAGCTCAAAGTAAATGAATTCCCATCAGCTTGACTCAGACAATAGGCTCTATGAGAGGCTTAGGCCAAGCCCATTGGTTGGGGTGCAGTGGAGCTGAGGCAGTGGATATTTCCCCCTTTGTCTCCTGGTGATACCGCCGCTTCATTCCTCTCTCCATATGCTTATCCCGGTTCTATCGGGACAACGTATTATACTCCTAGTCCTCTGAAGACACTGATCTGTCAGCCCTCTGCATGAAAAGTTCTCATAAGTTTTGGAAAAGTTTTACTATATATATATATATATATATATATATATATATATAAATATATTGCTCCTTTTGATGAACTGAGGTCTTGAAGAATTAGAATGAGACTTAAGAAGGGCCTGTCATCTTGCTCTAGGGCTGCTGCATATTTGCCTTGTCATCAGTCTGTGCGGCTGGCACTTGGCACGTGCCCTCGTGATGCTCGCGGCGTCAGAAAATGATGATGTATGTGTCTGGCGGTCGCCGACATTGATCGGGCAGCAGCGCGATGAGGTCCGTGGATGACGGTCGATCTCGAAAAAAAGACACGGCGCTCCACGCCGCCTCACAATTTCTGCACACGGCCAATATTTAATCAATAGCCATCCATCATAACTGCAGAGACGGCCGCTCGCTACTTGCATATCTTTGATTTTCATTAGAATATAAAGTTAGGCCACTGACACTGATGTAGGGATGCAGAAACCAAAGAGGGCCTATATATTGTTTTCTATTTACTTTATCATTTTTCATACATTTCTGTATTTAGTTAGGAATGCAACTGGGATGTGGAAAGGATAAATAACTTTGTTGTAAGAAGAGCCTTGAATGTGAACTTTATTTAAATAAGAAAAAGTGATTTCATGTTTTAGATCAGTGTGACTAAATGAAACAAACTCTCTCCATTTAAGCTTGCAAAAAAAAGAGTATTAATTCTGCTTTGGGGTATATGGTTTAGTGGATAAGGTAAGTTCTCACTGTTCACTGTAAAAGAGCGAAATAAAATTTAAGGCAAGCAGGGTCAAGGCAATCTTTTCTGAGTAACTAAATATGCATCAGCTTGACCCCAAAACCAAGCAGTGATTAATTGCTGGTCTGGTATGAATGGAATATAAATACATTTTAAAACTCTGGGCCCAATTGCTTGAGTCTTGCCTTATGTTTTAAACAAGCATCAGAGTTTAAGGGAAAAATCGCCCCGGAGGGGGCTTTGCACTTGATTTTCGGTGGCTGTTCCATTCTCTTTGTGACTGGATGAAAATATTCGATGAGTGAATGTTTGGTGGTAGAGCACAAGGCCGATGTTAAATGACCTGGTATGGGAAAAATACAGCTGCAGACACATTTATCCATCGTTTTTTCTTCGGAGCGGTGGTGAATGGAAACTGTAGGCTTGACCCACTTACCTGGCCACATAAGTTGTGTGTAAGGTTGGTGTGAGTTGTGTTCAGTCCCCATTAATCACTTCTATCCCTTGCAGGGGTTTATGTCATCATTACGGCCTCACCTGCTCCATCTGTGTGTGCCCTCGCCCATTTGAATATTCCATTACCTGAATGCAAATGGATCAGCACTACAGTAGAATATGATTTATACCAGCTACAAAAGAGCTGCATACATTTTTCAAATTATGAACAAATACCTTTCGCCGAGATGGATTGTGAGTATGGTCCTCACAGCTGTGAGCTTGAAATACATCAGTTTTTTTGCTTCAGTTGGAAAAACATACTGTATATGTTGTTTTGAACTAAGCATCAGCTGACCGTGGAGCTTCAAAAACAAAAAAACATTGATCTGAATCTTTGCTCCAACCTGAGGGGGAGGGAGAAAAGTCTGTTTTGCTCTTGTTCCATTTCACAGAATTCATTCTTCACAGCCGAAGTGATTTATTTCCATCACTGCCATGAGTGGAAACTCCTTTGTTAATTTTTCCTCCTCTTTCCAAATTGATTAACAGATCAAAAGGCTAATTCATTCCTGGAGGAGTTGTGCTTAGACAGTTATTCCCTGAGAGCCTCGAGGAGCTCATCCATAAAACACACGTGTCACTGGTGTCACTCGCGTCACTTGCTAAATCGCTATTACCCAGTGGCAAACGCATCCCACAATTCCAGACACGTTACCTGCAGCCAGCCCTCAGACTGTTTGCTTTCCAAGTAATTAAATGTGTTTTGATGGATAACCTTCTTGAAAGGGAAGAAGGTAAGGTAATAATAATCCAATTAGGAGTTTTATCAAGTTGAAGTAACATGGAAAAAGAGCTGTCAGCATGCACTCTGCCTTCTCTTGACTCATGGAGGCATTGCAGAACTGGAGCTTTGCTGGATTGATCCTTGGTGCCTCCCCCCCACGCCCCTCCAAGGTCTAAACAGTAGTGGATATGGAGGCGAAACAGCATCCGCACCTTTCAATCTTTTAGTAATTTGCTCGTCAATCAAATCTATGGTGTAACGAAAGGTATGATTTGACCTGCACAAAAGCTCCTTCCTCAGCGGTTAATAACCTTGGGCTCCATCACGCTTTAGAATCAGTATTAAAGAGGAAATGATATGGTGTGCCCTGTGTGATGACTCTGAATTACA
This sequence comes from Sprattus sprattus, assembly GCF_963457725.1. Classification (NCBI taxonomy): domain Eukaryota; kingdom Metazoa; phylum Chordata; class Actinopteri; order Clupeiformes; family Clupeidae; genus Sprattus; species Sprattus sprattus. The sequence continues at coordinate 30,772,307 of NC_137926.1, forward strand.
GCCTGTGTCTACAGGCAGGAAGTGTTCCTGGCAGTGCACTGTGCACTGGATGAGAATCAGAATACTGAGGGACAGATATTGGTCCAAGCTGTGTCGCTTTCACCATCAATCTGACACTGGTCATACATACACAATGTTTGACTGTACATAAATCAATGACTGAATTAATAAATCAATCAATGTTCAATATGTCTATTCAAAGGAGCCAATGTAAGGAAACTAATGGCAAGGCAATAAACTAATGTCTTAAATTGTCACAGCTTTGTCAGGCTTCAGAAGGTTGTGCTTGTGAGGACATCTTGTGTGGCAAGAGGATGACTCATGTGGCACATAATAAATTAGACTGACGCCGTAATCATATGATGCATCATCCCAGCTCCATATCTGGCCTCAAGAGCAGTGGGTCTGGGATCTGAAGTACACCATTTTCCAAATAAGATAGCCTTCTCTTTCTCTTTTTCCCTTTTTCTCTTTATCAGGTACCATATATAACATACAAATATTAATTTACACTTTGCATAATGATGTTGCCAACTGCCATATCATTTTAACGTCTTTTAACCTAAACTAAACCTTATTAGGGAGAGAACACTCGAAAAGCATTGTCATAACATCCCAAGCTAGACAGTAATGGCTGACACACCTGCCATTTCTGGCGAAGCAGCCTTGGGCTTTGTGTGTGTGCCTGTGTGTGTGTGAGAGTGTGTGTGTGTGTGTGAATGTGTGTGTGTGTGCCTGTGTGCATGTATGCATGCAAATTATTTCCTCAGTCTCAGTTCTTGATATTCCTATTCATCCCTTTGCAAGCTCGGAGTGTGTAGAATTTCCCAAGAATCCAGAATGAATGACACTGAGTCATGTATAAACTCCAGGTTTATGATCATTTGATCAATAAATAATGTTAAGACACTTTTCCTCCTTTTTTTTCCTCTAGCAATTTTATTGGTGTGTGGGAAATTTATGAACTGATTCTAAATGATCATTTCCTGTTTTAGATTCATGGGGAGGTTGTCTTTTTATTGCCCGATTGCCAAGCTTCAGGGCAGGGGAAAGGCACAAGGGGTCTGAAATGATTATAAATGCAAATTCCCAATAATAGCCCTGAAGGTATGTTGAAAGGTCCTGTCTGGGAGATAATTACAGCCCACTTTGATTACCTTTAAAAGAGGAGCCTGAAATAAAAACTCATAAATAATTCAGGCCAACTAAAAGAGCCCAGGAGCTGCACCGTATCTGCCCTGGAGAGTGCGGCAGAACCAGGGCACACTGCCACTGGCACTGCCTCTGCTCTATGGGCACAGGTAGACTTATTTGGCATGAACCACAGGAGGAATTTCAAGTTTGTTGAACCTATTTTCTCTGCGGCTATGTTGAAACATTTTAAAAACAAAGGACAAATTTACAGACACACCTACTTCACTACTTCAGTGGAAAAATTAAATACCTCTGTTTTTTATGTACTACACAGAAGAAACATGCTTGGGGAAAGCATTCATATTAGAAAGGCTTGAGAGACCAACACTAAAACAGTGTCAGAATATCTGCGTAGAAACCCTCTTAATGTCCTCATTGGCGTAATGCTATGATCTACTAAAGTAATGCTGTGAAACTATACAAATGTCATGCAAAAATACACCAAGGTGTGCTTAATCAAAATAGATGCAAATTTTAGCCTAAATTCAGAAAGCTCACAGCTCTGCACTAGACTTCATTGATATTCAGAATGAGACTCCAGCAGAACACCCTGCCTGATGAACTAATTTGTTTCGTGGGATCATTTTACACTAATTGCAATATTTTGTACCCCTCATTATCAGCAAAATGGCAAGTCAGGGGATATGCATTGTATGCTTTCTTTTTTTGTTTGTGCTACCATCCAGAATAGGAAAGGAACGGATTTAGCCCTCGATAGCAATGACTTACACACCATTGGAAAGCACAATGGGTAGCCCAGAAGTGAATAATGCATTCCCAGAAATTGATCGAGGTCATGTGGTTCTGTATCCCAAGGGGCTGTGCTCCTTTAACTGTCCTTATTGATTTGGGGCATTACTGTGTGGGATGGAAGTCTTCAGAGAGATAGTGGGTTTTGCCAAACCCAGCAAAATGACTCCAACTATATTAAGGGCCACTTCTTACCTTGTTTTCATATATTTCTACACTATAGGTTTCCCAAACAATTAAATGCTTACAAATTTGTCATACAACACGGACATTACATTACAAACTGTAATTGTCATATTCTCTCTGTTTTACTGTCTAATTGAGTAATCTCACGTGCCAGAAGACAGATCCCAGTGGACCCTGTGTATCCATCTCCCTGTTTCATTTCCTACTTCAAGGTCAGTATTTCCCCTCAGATCTCTCTTGAATATCTGTAATAATAACTGTATGCAATATGGGCCAAGTTTTTAAGGTCACCTAATATCATTTTCATATGGTTGTTACATGTCCATAATTCCTTTCAGATTGAAATGGATTGCAGATGTGCAATTAAGACTCAGGCATTCATCGATTTCAGTGCACTGTGTGATTTATTGATGGCTAGCCATAAAAGGAAATGTGTGTGGGATGGAAGAAGCTACTGGATCCTCTCCAATTTGTACTTAGGAAATATCTAACAAAATCAATCCCACAAGATACTGTATTCCTCATGCAGTTCTCGTTTTAAGACTAAGGCAACTATGCTTACATCTCTATCAGCATATTTAAATATTTTTTCTAACATTATGGTTACCGTGATTAATGTTGTCTCAGTAAATACTCATCTGCTGATATACTTAGGCCTATCTAGGTAGTTAGCTGAATTTAGCGATCAATTTAATGATTTTGTTTGACGAGGCAAAATCGACTTTATAAAACAAAATACTCAAAATCAGTCTCATCAACGATTTTTAACATTTTACACAGAAGCATGTGAAAAATCAGCCACTAAACTAATATAATCTTGAATGGTTGATTTGCAGTTAAATGATAGATAGCAACAGTGTCAGTGTGGTATGGTCCCTAGTTGGCTTGGTGCTCTGTGTCAGATTTATATCTAGCTAATGTTACCAAGAACGTGTTGTTTAAAAAAGCAAAGGGGCATTTGGCCTGTTTTTTGGAATACAGTGGTTGCATTTGAAACCTTACTATGTCATTTGTTGGATGTTGTAGGAGACAGATTTATATAAACGTCTTCAGTGATACTGTTGTGCAAGGTGATACAGTAGGTAGTTGATTATCTTACTTCTGCTGTGTATATCACCTGGAAATGCCAGATGTAACTTAGTTTTTTGTTTTTTTAAACTGCCTGGAGTAACGGTAACCAGATCAGGTCTCTGCCTATACCTACAGACAACTTGACAAAAATACCACTTGTCTTTAGAGTGTTCAGTTTGGATTTGCATAGCCACACTCTTCCCTGCCTTCCCCTTCAATATTTATGGATGCCCAAAGCAGAGAAAATGCCTTAAAGGTATCAACATGTCCAATTTGCAGATTTGCAAGATGGTGTGTATTTATGAATTTTGAATTCTGGATTTGTTGTCCTATTTATTCCTTCAATGAATATGTATTCCAGAGCCTGCATACCATAGTGCATGTATTTGTAAAACATAAACTGAATTCTGAATGTATTGAACTGCACTGCTTTTTGTATTTATTTTTTAATGGACTGCTTCTACCCTAGCTGCATAGGAATGCTGATATTTTATCACACCTTAAGAACTGTCATTGGAAAATCTTTCAACTACCTTTCACAATTGTTACTTTGTTGTAGATCAAGAATGTGATGTAAAAATGGGTTGTATTTACACTCAGCATGCATGCATTAACACTCTTTTCATTAGAGGGTATTCCAACAAGCAATTTAGTAATCAAATTTCCAAGATGTTTAAAGATATTCAGTTGGCTGATTTCAGTGAACTCATTGTCACAAACCATTTACCAGCTGGCCAGGGGCCTTCAGCCCAGAAAGCCAGCTTCTTTTACTCCCTGCAACATATTTTCTGAGCAGCATTCAGATGGTGCGATTTCCCAAAAGCACACCATGACAGCAGTGCAAAGACAAACTTAATGTGATGTTAATGTGTGATTTTAAATTGCAGAAGGCCAGCACCAAATGCTTTTTAAAAGGCTGTTTCGGCGATGCACTAAAAGCCTAGTTAGAATCAATCGCTTTGGAGCACCAGTTCCTATTCATTTTCTATTGATCAAAACAGAGTAGGTCTGATTTTAAACACACCTTTCAGCCTAAAGCGGCACAGCGGGTTCCTGTTCAGCGAAAGTGTCCGAAACATTTAATGTTTCCATTTGCAAGAGCCCTGACTTAACCACTGCCCTCATTCACTTGAACACGGACCTTCACAGTGACCAAACACAAATGCACAAAATGGCTGACACAAGAGACTGGGGTACAGGCCTTTAAAAGTTGGGTCACCTATTCATATAAACATGATGGTTAATGAAGCCTAATATTGAGAGACTCTTCCCTTGGTCTGTAGCGTTTCACAGCTGAGCTGAACAGGTACAGTGAGTGAATCTCTGGGTGAGATTGGACTGCGAGCAGAGTGGGAGATGCTATCAAAATACCGTACATACCATTAATCCCACATTTGTCATGTTTCTTAATGTAGCACCTCAGGGGCATCCATAGATGAAACATAACAGACTAAAGAAGAGCTGGTAGAGGAGTCGGCAATTTTGAGTTATGTTTAAAAAGATATGAAAGATGGCAACTATTTTATGACCTGAAATTATGCAGCAGGGAATAAATGGCTATGAACGCATGTAATTGTTAATGGCGTGAAACTATGGACAAATCCAAAAATGGGAAATTATTATTATTTTAACAGTGGGGCACACACCATTAGCACAGTTTGACACACTGACAGTACCAAGTCATGCCTCCAAGCTGTGTTCACATCTGTCAGCTTCTCTCATCACCTTTCTCATCCTTGCTTCCAATAAATTCACAGCTAACCCTTAGACATTCAGCACAACTGACACATGAAATTTGCCTTGTGAAACTTAGGTAACTGAGAGCTAATCTTATTTTTCTTTAAATAGGAAGCCATATTTATCTGGTGCACACATGATGCCCCAAGTATGCATATAGAAATAGCATTTCTCTTTCAGTTGTTGGATAGTTTCCCTCATTAAAAATGCTGCACGTACTTGCTGCTACCACCACATGAGCTGCATTTTCCCTGCACAAGTTGTTTGAATGACTTATTAGCATGCGTGTCTGAAGAAGGAGTCAGGAAAACATCAGCTTAAGTTGCTGTCTCTTTTTCTCTCTCTCCCTCCATCTCAACATAAGCTTCGTGCCTTCTCTTAGCCAGTCATAAACTGCCAAACTGCGGGTCCTCTTCTTGTTTTCCCAAAGGCTCGTATCCTGCATACATACATCTCATTTACAATCATATAATTCCCTGAGATAATGTCCTCAGAGCCTGCTATCAAATGGATTACTTCATTTCCAGGCAACAGGATGAATGATAGGGGATGCAGTGATGAACACATAAAAGTCTAGTATTGCGCTAAGCTGTATGATGAAATAGACTAGTGAAAGGTTTCAGAAATACTTGTGATGTCATCAAAGCTAAGTGTTAGCCTATCACAGTTTGATGAAAAATGCATTGCAATATTAAAACTCAATGACTGATAGCAGCAACGTTCTCATTCTTTCAGTACAAGCTTTTTGGATTTAATTGTTTATGTTTTTTTTTTTTTTTGTCATTTGAAGTTATTTGCATTTTTTTAAATGATCGAATAAAATCTAAAATTACTAGGAAATTTAAGAAAAACAAAGCCACAAACCAAGCATCTGTTCACACAAAGACCTACAAGTTAGACATGCGCACGCACGCACGCACACACACACACGCACACACGTGCACATCCATATTGGTTTGGTTGTGACTACCTCTGTGATTCCCTCTTCTCCCATTTCAAAGCTGCGAGCCCTCATCATATGTCCTCACATGAGAGTCTCTCAGAGCCTGTTTACATGACCACTTAATTTACCTCTTCTTGATGGGAATTTGGTTTGGTGATTTATTTGTGTTTGGCGATGGCTGTCTGCCCTCTGCTAGGCAGCGCTGTGGATCAGCAGGTTACAGACGGGAAGGCTGTGGAGTTTCGCCTGTGAAGGAAGGTAACATGAGAATCTAGTCTGGCACAGTGACAATTCCTCATGGAGAAAAACGTATCCCATTTCTGTGCTCGGTGTGAGAAGCACTCTGCAGAGCTGAATGACAACCATCGCACTACAAAAAGATGCTCAGATGAGCTTTAACTAACTAACATGCTGCCACAATATCAGACACAGACTTCTTAACAGAACTGACGCGTGTCTTTATTAAATGAATCTCTAATATTAAATCATTTCATAAATAAATATTTGTTGAAAGAATTTGATCAAGAGTGAATAATTAGAGTTTGCCCTGAAACCTGTTAGTGTGTATGCATATGCATTACCTGCACATGCTGCTGGTATCCTTCAAGTGGTGCTTATGAATATAATATTGAAATGTCTAATTTAGTTGTTAATTTATGATAATACTATTTCCTTTGTGATACTAACAAACATCAAAGACACAAAAAGTCTATTATCACAGAAGTGATTTTATCAAAGCTTAATAAAAATGAGCATGTTTATTTTTTGCAATACCTTTAAACCTTTTTGCTCTCTGGAGTTTAAAAATATAATCAAATGGTTTTCTCCCCAACAGGAGGCCATCCTGTGAACCGGTGGTTATGGATGTGGTGTCTGAATCCATTATTTCTATTTGTGTTTACTTTTATATCTTCCTATTTAGTCTATTGTCATGGAAACATGCAGAGGCTCTCTTTTGCTGGAGCCTGTGTCTGCCTAAAGGACTGGAAGAGGAATGTGCTGCAGGATGCTGTGCTGGTCATTTATTACTCTGAGTTCCCACGTCTGCCTAGGATTCAGCTGGTCACGTGGCCCAGCTGTAGTGACATCTCTCATCTAAGAAGTGTTGTTTGCCATGGTTTAGTGTGTTGGCTGTTGCCGGTCAGATGTGTTGGAAACGCCAGCCTTTCAACTTCACAACAGATGACATCTGGTTTCTAGGCTCTCTGTTGTACAATGCCTATGAAATGAATCCCTCTGATTTCCAGTGGACTGCACAGGTAAAAAAAAACACTCAGACATGCCTGAGGAACGTTGTTTGATGTTTGCCACAGTTGTATGGATGACCAAAGGGAGAGAAATGCAAAACTAAAAAAAAACATAAAATCCTTGATTTGAGGTCAACACTGAGACTGAGTATTTGCATGAAAATGAATTATGCAGGTGGCTCCTCTCTCCATTGAGATGACCAAATACCTGATACAACACCACCAATTCACACACACACACACACACACACACACACACAAACACACACACACACCAAACAATATACAGCGAAACAACTGAATACCAACTTTTAATGTGCCTGTGAGCACAAGTCGCAATAAGTAATGGTTCGACTGTAGGATATCAAATTAGCTCATTCAGAGCATCCATAACTAGCCCTCAGTGGTGCAGCTGACACAGATTTATGGCACTGCCTCTATTCATCAGACTCCCCCTGGAATCCATTATTTCTGCCTTCTTTCCTCTGTCAAGGTTGTGGGTGTCGAGTTGAAAGGACTTTTCAACCTTAGCCAACAGTTAAATTTAGTAGCTGTTTGTGTTCCTCAGCCTCCATGCCAGTGGAGTGTACCTTTACCTGAGTTACATGCTGCCATCGCTGAAAAGTCTTGGCCGCTGCTTTTGAGGCATTTGCTTTGGGACTTTGAAAGAAGGATCAATTTAAATGGGCCATTTCTGCCAGTGTACATATTGTGGGTGATCAGATGAAGATATGAGTGAAAAAATGATTCGCTATCCGCACTCATTTCTTCATCTGATCACCCACAATATGTACACTGGCAGAAATGGCCCAAAGGAATCTCGTCTAGGGACTCTCCAAGGCCATGTACCGCCATAGCTTGAACAGGCCAGGGGGGGATTGTCTCTGGACACTATGTGCAGATATGTGATTGTCTCTGGACTCTATGTGCAGCTTTGTGATTAGACACTGTGCAGCTATGTCCTTGTGATTGTGATTGGACACTATGTGCAGCTATGTGATTGTGATTGGACATTATGTGCTGCTATGTGATTGGACAATATGTGCAGCTATGTCCCTGTGATTGGACACTATGTGCAGCTATGTCCCTGTGATTGGACACTATATGCAGCTATGTCCCTGTGATTGGACACTATGTGCAGCTATGTAATTGTGATTGGACACTATGTGCAGCTATGTCCCTGTGATTGGACACTATGTGCAGCTATGTAATTGTGATTGGACACTATGTGCAGCTATGTCCCTGTGATTGGACACTATGTGCAGCTATGTGATTGTGATTGGACACTATGTGCAGCTATGTCCCGGTGATTGTGATTGCAGCCTGCAGCTTAGCCCAGTGTTATCCCACGACCCTCAAACTCACGCTTCTCCTCTAGATGCCCACCGTGTGTCAGTCCAGAAGGGACTCACCACTGACTTTATGTTCCGATCAACAAAACATGTGGATGGCTAGATTTATTCAAAAATCCACAACATGTTTGTTTTTGGGGGGTGGGTTGTGTGAACAAAGTTTACACATCCCAGTGGATGTTCAAGGAGACTAACACATTGTTTATATAAGCTCTTCATTTGCATAGAAAATATTTTCTGAAAGTTAATTTGTGGAAAGCATTAAATATTGAGAGAGGCAAACATTAATTAAACACTGCAATCACAGAGTAAGTCAGGGACAGTCGCCGAAAAGAGCTCCAGCCTCTCTCACACATTCCCAAACAGTAGATTAACAGATGGCAGACACCTTTCATGAAAATGGAACTTTTTTTGGAAACAAAATTGTACACAACTAAATGAATCATCTCTCTCTCTCTCTCTCTCTCTGTATCTAGCCTCTAAATGCCTCATACAGCAAAAAGGTATCAGATTCATTTGTATTGATTCATGTGATTTTCTCCATGATGTTATAACTTTACAATCTGTTTGAATATCGTGCTTATCTCATAAAATATTTCAGTGAATATCAGGCAGAAGCTGTGTGAAAAGAGATGGTTACTGAATGTCTCAGCAGTGTTTTGAAAGGCTTCCTCTACCCTATTTGACCTCACGCTGCCTTGAAATTCTTTCATGGGGATTTTTTAAAAGACTTTAAAAGTAACTGCCTCCCACTCCTTCTTCACCCCTGGCCACAAACAGCCTTCAGTAGAAGACCTACGGATTGCAGCCTCTCCACAATTCCACAGTGTTGTTTCCATACATTAGCACTCACCTTTGAATGTGGTGATGGTGCCGGCTTTCACTTCACCTACTTGTCTTCAAGCTCAAATCACATATCTCACAGCTTGCATTGTTTCATTAGACACTGCATAAAGGTCCAGACCAGGGATCTGGGAGACTGGGAGTAATTGGAGGAGCTGTTCTAATCAGGCCTGCTCTCTGTCCAGTGTGCTATCCCCTCTTGTAGTGTGATCCTCTTTCCCCAGGAATCTGCCTGCCCTTCAGTGAGCTTCTCAGTGTGCTATCTCATTAGTCTGCTCCTACTCACTCACTCACTGAAGTCTTATTCAGGTGCACCCCACTTCTCCCCTCTGCTTCATCCTCCAATTATGAGACATTATCACCAATAACATTATCAGTACCAAAACCAAAAGTCTGGAACAATTTTTTGATCCGTATCTTAAGCCCATCTCTTTTCACTGAGCATGATACTACAACCATGGCTTGGTTATTGAAGATAGAGGGGAATTTTTCCTATACAACCCTTTCAGAGCAACCATATAACGTTACTGACTTCTGAGTGCTAACAAAATGACTGATGCCAATATGTCTTTTTCCGTGATTTGTGTTAAAGTATTAAAATATGTCATATTACTGCCCAACATTATTTACTAAACCCTAATTTTAGATTGCTTTGTTTTTATGTCGTTCTTTATAACATTACATTCTAGTGTTGGAAGCAACCTTTTCTTTCACGCCTCACATATCTGTCCAGTTTTATCCTCCCAACATGCCCAGAGGCAGAATAGGTTATTAACTGTCCTTTATTATTGTCTGTATGGGGACACATGGAAATCGTGATTGCTTTGCATCATAAATATAATACAAAATCTTTTACTCACTGTCAGATTTCCAAAGTTACCTGTGTTATGAATATTAGATGAAGTAATAATTTCTCCTTCAGCCTCAGAAAAGACTTTTATGTTTCATTTATATTACTTTGAAGTCTAACACTGAACCCTTTTTAATGTCGTTTGCCAGAAAAAAAAATGTCTTTCAAGTGCAAATATGAAAGGAAGATATTTCAAATGGGAAGCCAAGAAGGGCTAGGGGTTATTGTGTTAGCTCTGCAAACTTCAAGGCGGAAATGAGTTTCATAACTGCTAACTGCTTTTTGTCCAGGGTCTTTTGTGCCTGTCTTCACACAAGGAACATTCACCCCATAATTACACACCAGTGCACATGGCAAGGTGCTTCTACAAACAATATGCCATTTGAATAAAAATGTGAGATGTAGATAACGTCCCCTTTTCCCTCTGAATTCATACTCATTTGAATGGAAATCAAAGGACTGTTGATGTTTTCTCATTGCAGTGTTCCAAATAGGTGTACTGCAGAGTGTGTCTCAGAGTGATCTGTATCTCTCCAGTCTCCACATTTAAAATGTAAAAGACTTCGGGAGGAAAATTACCATAAAGGAGACTCAAACTTCATAAAACTTGTGACAAAAAGTTAGATTTAGTGTCTTTTTTTTGTGTTGGTTTAAACATTTTTACTGTGAGTGTGCATGTGTGTGTGTGGTGTCTTCTAAGTCCACCAAGTTTAATCATTCATGCTGCAGGTACTGTTGGAGAGAATGTGACCTGACATTCTCATCCATGGCTGAGGTGAGGGTCTCGCCTGACTCACAGAGGCTCTCCACTGCTTGTACCTCCGTACCCCTGCACGTCCTCAGTGGAGGCAGTGGCATCAGGCAACCCTGACTGTTCAAACCAAAGATCCACCCTGTTCCTTAATTATGCTGCCCTCCCGACCTCCCCCATAATGCCTCTTGGCGCTAACCTACCGCCATGACAAGGTCGGCTGCTGACTCAGTGTGCTCTCACAGAACTCACCCCCCCTCCCCACTCTATCTCTTTCTCTCAGCCTGTCCACAACGGTTCACCATTTGTGCTGATAGCCAATTATGACTGTGCGGTCATGTTATAAACAAGCACAGAGGTCTGCCCTTTACCAGGCCTGGAATTCATAATGAATCCTCTAATTACCTCATCTGAGGTATATCACACTTTAAAACGCAGCCCAGAGACGATGAGATAAGTACTTGTGTGACACTGAAGATGATTCCTCTAGATTATTAGTATTATATGTTTCACCTGAACTGCATTCGTCTTAGGTATCATCACCATCCAGGGGAATCGTGTGCTCTGTTTTCCACAGGGGAGGTGACTCATGCCTGGAGTAGATGCAGGTCATCTGCATCAACTCTTCTTTGAAATCACTGCTGTAAGCACCCCACTCAGAACTGAAATCACTGCTGTAAGCACCCCACTCAGAACTGAAATCACTGCTGTAAGCACCCCACTCAGAAGCTGTCAAAGCTGTTCAAATCTTGAAGTTAATTTGAGGGCAATCCTCTGAAAGTCATTTGGAGCACGTCTGTCAAGTTGTAGCTTTGTTTTGGTTCATCTCACTAAGAGTATGGACATGCACACACACACATATGCGTTTTGTAACAGCTGAAACCAAGGAAGAAAAACTGGACAGTAATTATAAGATCACACAGACACGCAGTTCGTTGTCACAGCCTTCACGCCTTTTAACATATCACAGTGTTTTCTACATGAAACCTGAAAAGCACAACATTTTAGGATATTTGTCACAACAGGATTTAAGAATATATGCTGACAGATTCCTGTGACTTGCCCGCTATCTAAATCATATGGGTGATGCCTTGTACTGTTGAACTGAAAGCTTTTTGCAAGATAAAACTCTATCAGTGGGGTTTTTAAGCTCAATAAAACTTCAGGTTTCACAAAAGGAAACATTTTATTTAAACACATTTTAGTCATGCCATAACTTCTATCTGCCTCGTGTCCTATATGCTCAAATAGGGACCATGAATAAAAGCAAGATAGGATAATAATACAACAAGACGGGAAATCATTAACGATATATATTTTACTGTGTCCTCGGATGACACAGAAGGCAAGTCAGAAATAAAGATGTGGACGAGAGTGAACTGTTGATGTCTCCTTTCAGACCAAAATGTATTCATTTTCAGTAAAAAAAAAAAAGAAATAAAAAAGAACTGTCTCCTAACAGCTCTTGAATTTCATAGCACTGTAGAGGAATGTCTACATATGATGAAACAAAGTGCTGTCATGGTTTATTTATTAACTTGCTGTCAGAAGAGGAAGGCTTTGCTTTTGCCAGTCTCCAGACTGCCCTGATGGAAGCTGAGTCAGGGTTGATTAAGGCAGGGTTCATCCCAGTGTCATGTGCTTTGGAAGTGGATTGTGCAGGACACATACGATTTCAATAGCCCACATTCTGTCTTTCACAATATGATACATCTCCCACAGTACACATGTGCATAGAGACCCATTATGTAGGTGAACATTACAGCTTTTCAGTTTCCAAAACAAGTTGCCTGTGGGCAACCACTGCTGGCCAAAACAAGTTTTAATTAATAGTGGCAATTTTTGTTGCTAACTTTCATATTAGAAAATGTATTCCTAATAGAATTTTAAATACAAAGCACAAAAAAACAGACAGATTTAATGGAATGGGGCACACGATAAGGACTAATCTCCTGGCAGAGAAAACTGCCCTGTTTTCCATTTGAATATTCCGTCTATTTGATGGGGCCTACGGTGTCAACACTGTTGAAACTTCACACTGTGAGGGACACCCAAGAGACTAGGGCTTTCCTTTGAACGTTTCACTCGATGGAGTTCACAAGTATGCTTGCTTGAACTAAAGGCAACTTGTTTGAGTTTGGAAGAGCAAATATTTTCATCGCCTAGGCTGTATACGCCTCTCCCATGACATCGTCATTTCTCCAGAGGCAGGAAAAAAGAAGAAAAAATAAATAAATAGGCCTTAACTTTTATTCAATCAGAAGGATTCAATCAGATTTCTTCACAAAGAATTTATAACAACCCACCTTGGAATATTTTGCTCCCCAATTACACAGCCCATTTCAAGCTATTTTCTGCTGCAACTTTACAAGCAGGTGTTCCTGCCATCTCCACCCACTCCAGGAAGATGCCTAATAGCACTCCTGAGGAACAACAGCAGCCCCACACCTTTAATAAACAACAGCATCTCTGCCAGGGCCTCTGAAGGGAAGACTTCTGTATTTCAAGGCTTATGGTATGAAAGTACTGTTCCATCATAAATGTTACAAATTTCACCTGTTGTCTGCTCTGCTCTCCTCTCCTCTCTCCCCCCCCCCCCCCCCTCTCTCTTTTATAGGTGGTGTGTGTGAGAGAGCCATTAAACACTATGATCAAAACAGCCACCCAACGGCTGACACACATAAATATGTCATTTCAATACACATAGCTGTAATGGAAAATGGAATCGTCCAGTAAGAGAGATAAATAGAGGACACTGCTGTGCGTTATTGGTTAACCTGTAAAAGTGGCAAACATATTTATCAGTTTTTCAGCAGGCGGTCAGTTTTGCTGTCACGGGCGACCTTCATCAGGCCTTTGGGTCTAAGGCAGGATTTAAGGGTTACATACAGTCAATCTTTAGTGCCATGGAGATTTTTTCCCACACGGTTTTACAGATGGACACCCCCCGCGAGCCCCTCCATCGAATGCTCCATCTGGGCTATATGTCACATCTCATCAACATTACCTAGTGCTTAGAAAACATCTATCATATACATTCTCAAAGGACCCACCATGGTGCAATGCATCATATTTGTATTGGATTCAAGTGTCAATTTCCTGAGGGAACTGAGTAGAATGAAGGTGTATTGACTTTGTATTAAAGCGGAGTGAATGGCTGTATGATTCAAAGCTCTCTCCTTTGCCCCTGGCCATGAGGAAGTTGATGAGAATGAAAAATTGAACAGTTGAACACATCTTTGCTACAGAAAAAGGCTGTGAAGCACAGAATACTGCAAAAGTGGAGGAGGACATTAAGGCGTGAGGCAGGAAGAATGGCAAACAGACAGGAGAAAAAGGTGCACAGAACAAGACAGAGACAATAAGGCGCTGTTGGTACCCGTGGGATTGCTGAGTCATTGTGCCTTATCCACCCTCCTGTGGTGTTTCTTGGTTTGAAGAACATGGGCACAGCACAGAAAATACCTTCACATTGACCTGACTTTCTCAGATCTTTTATTTTTCTCCACGGGGTTCAATGTAAATGCATCTATTAGGTCGAATGCGCCGCCTACTTCATGTAATTGCACACTTCTGAAAGCACCTCTCTGTGAAATGGAAGGGTGGTGTCCTCCTGTGAAGCATCATGGTGCTAGGTTGTGGTTCTAGCGCCACTCAGTGGACAAATGTTGTAAAAGGCACACTGGTGATATTTACATTCTCATGAAGTAATCAGTTCTGCCAACAACAGCCAAAGGAACAGTGGCCAGGCATTATCTGACCCTTATACACTTAAGGCAAACAGAACAGACTGTGGTGACATGAAGTCCAGATCTCCTTTCCAAGTATGCAATGATGTATTCTGTCTTCTGCCAAAGTCCTTTGTTTAATGATGAAAATCTTGGCAGCTAGGTGAACTTCAGTCATTGGTTTTGTGACTCCTTGTGGACCTTGGCTGCATACATGGTATCTTAGTCTGCTGAATCCTATTTCAACCACCAAGTGAAATGAATTGGTACCTTAGCTCATACATCTCCTTTTTCTTTGTCATCTTGGAGACATGGAGTGTAAGCCGGATTTCATCACAGAGACTGGCTTTGAGCTACCCAGAACACTAACAAACTAAGCACAGATCACTAGACACTGTCTCAAAGAATGATGAGCGGTCACTTCTTCCACAGAGTTTTGCATCATCTGCATTCAAACTGCTGTGACTTCAGATGGGAAATGTCAGACAGTGGGTGTGATCATAATTATGTTTAATGTAAGTGAACTGTCCACTTTCCTCTCGCTCTGTTCAAATGGTGTTTTTGAGAGTGAGTGCAACAAGCAACTCACAGACACAAAATGGGAATGAGTTTGTATTGTTTGTCTTGCCCAGGACATGGTGTGTGGGACTGGACTCATTCTAAAGGAGGGAGCCTAGAGCGGTATCCGTAATGGCTTACTGCTGCCTCTTCATGTAACTGCATGGAGATGAGGGACTCTGAAAAGGGTATGCGTGGGTCTGGCTTTGTTGTTATCTGATCTTCGTCTTCTTTTAAACAAAATCCCTGTTGCTTTTCTGTGGAAACAGGGAGTTCCCAGTGCAAATGTTCAACGATTTGGAAAATGGAAGTAGAACTGCACCCATCAGTATTAAGTCACACTTCACAGTCTGTTCATATATGTAAAAACCAGTATTGTGTTTAGTCACAAATCCCCATAACAACATTCGATGATCTAGGCTGTGCCCTTCTTTATTCAGTGCATGTCCACTTTACAGTTTGTACAATGCTTTGTACTTACACATCAATACTGACTTACAAGTTTAATAGCAGTGTAAACCTATTGTTCAGAAGGCAAAAATGGATTGCAGTAAATCCAGAACCATATCTTGGGTCATTTCACACTCGACTGGATGAAGAGGCAGCCTGGAAAGAACCTTGCATAAGACTTCCAAACAATAAGGGAAAGGTATCCACTGATCTCAGGAATGAAAGCAGAGCAACATTTATTGCTGTGTAATTCTCTTGTCGATAATTGTCTTGTCACTGCAATAAAAAAAGGATTTTCCCTGAGGGGAATGTAAATGGGGGGGGGGGGGGGGGGTAGTAAAAGATACAATTCTCAATGCTCTTCATATTTCCACAGCTTCACAGCGACTAATCACAACAATGTTAGCATCTCCACAGTCTGAAAATATCACAGTGGATTTACGAGTCTCCCTGAAGCAAGGTCCTCAGCTAATTAAATCTTTAATCACAGGATGGGATGATGGGTGTGCAAGTGTGGGGCAGGGGAGTTTTATTCAAGAAGCAGAGCTATTTGGGTCAAAGACATTATCCTCATGGAGCACTGAGAGATGTGCTGTACAGTGGGTTGCTGTAAGTTTCAGAACATTACAAATTGCTATTAAGAAATAACATGCAAAGGTATTTGTTTATATCTAATATTATATATATATTTAACTTCTAGATGACTTCTTTTAGAAATGTTAACTAACCACTTGACTCTCACCCCAAAATATGAAAGGATCATTCACTTCCTTATATTTGTATGCACAAATAACTGCAAGATCATATTCTCCTTTCTTTTTCAACCACGATTTCGATATTTTATGCTCTCTGATCATCACAAGCCTTCAAGATGAGAAGTAGGCTACATTGAGCAGCATTGACACTGAAAAATATGAATAAAGTTCAGTGAAAACAGTGAAGTGCATACCACCTCTTTAGGCTACATGTCAACTTGTGAGAGGTTGAGTAGGCTAAATGATATGCATTGCTCCTGAGCTTTAAAACAGGAATCTTCAAGATAATCTGGATTTTGGGGGACATTGTCTTCCAAAATGTATATTATTCACCATCAATTATTTTTGACTTATGTAGTATATTGTGTGTGAAAGTGCCCACATAAATGTGCACTTAACAGTGAAGGTCTTTGTGAGAGGTGAGAATGGACACTTTCCTCTCATCAGACATGTTTTCCTCTCAGAAACTAGCAGTCTGCTTTAAGGTGGTCCAAATCTTCGTGCTCGCTTTGACCGGCCTAACATATATTGACTGCAAGAACCAACCCCGTAGGACCTTTCTCAGAGCCAATTTCTAGTACTCCTGGGTACTTCTTACAGTGATGGTTGACGCTTATTGGTTCAGTGCAACATGAGTGTAAAGAGAAAAAAAAATGTAACCAGCAAGAATATTTTTCACCAGAGGTGATGCAGTGGATTCAGCAAAAATAAATGATATCATACGCAGTTAGCTTGAGGCTACTGTCACACTGAATGAACACAAGCAAAGCATGAGATAACATATAGGCTTTAATAAATCAACAGTGGTGCTGGTATCAAAATGATTAGGCTAGTGTTATGTCAACTTGCAGGTTCAATGTTTCATGCACTGTGTCGAATGGCTGGAAAAGACATTCCTCTAACCTTTGAGTCACCTTTGCTCCTTGTGTAATAAAATTGCAACTATCAATATTGTATGAGTAATTCTTGCTCTAAGGGTGAGAGAAACTATTCGCCTCAACAGAAATAAACTCTTAAAATATTTGTAAAATCTGCAGTGTAACCATATTGTAGAATTCACCACTGCTTAAGGACACCGCTTAACGTTTCCTTTATTTTCAGGCTGTTGTCGGCCACAACCATGCCTCACAGAACACCACTAACTTTTTATTAAACTCTCAGGTCGACTATTCTCACACTTAATGCACATACCGAAATGGGCGTGCTGCTCCCAAAACTCCCACCAACATTTGGCCCAGAAAACAGTGCACCATTCTTTAAAACAGTACATCTCATAACTAAACAGTTCACATCTTTATACACCGTAAATTTGATCACACTGTCATATGAAGGGGCTTCTGAGATCACAGGTCATTTCAAAGCAACATTATGAAATGTTAGCCAGCTAACTACCTTAAAACACAACACCAACAGTCCAGTTGTCATTGATAAAAGCTTGCCAATACGTTAACTGGCTTTTTCTGCTGATATTGTTGTAATGCAAAGGCTTGTCTTACACTTTCACATGGTGTTAAATCCTGGAGTCATACATACATAGTGCAAAGTCTGGATGGCTAGTGGTCTGTTTATATGTCCTATGACTGTATAGGCCTACAATCAAAATTAATTTGAAGATGATGCCAAAATGGAGTTGCTTGTAAAGACATACAGTACCTTGCGTAAGTATTCACCCCCTTGGATGTTTTACCCTTTTATGGCTTTTATAAATCAGTCATGGTCAATATAAGTTGGCTTTTTGGACAAAAAAATTCACAAAATAGCTCTCTTTAATGTCAAAGTGAAAATATATTTCTACACAGTCATGTAAATTAAATACAAATATGTAATGAAAATAAGTGATTGCATAAGTATTCACCCCCTTTATCACCCCCTTTATATAGACTGACCTAATTCAACAGAGGTCCAGCCAATTGGTGCTAGAAGTCTCACAATTAGTGATATGGGGATCAGTGTGCAGTAAATGTGTCTCAAGTGATTGTAGTATAACGACACCTGTGTCTGGAAGGTCTATTCACTGGTCAGTATTCAGTAATCAGTATTCCTGGCTACTGTTACAACAAGAAGACCACAGATCACCCTAAGAAACTCAGAGAAAAGGTTATTGAAAAGTACAGGTCAGGGGAAGGATACAAAAAAATGTCCAAGGCACTTAACATCCCCTGAAATTCTGTTCAATCCATCATCAAGAAATGGAAGGAATATGGCACATGTGTAAATCTGCCTAGATCAGGCCGTCCTTACAAACTGAGTGACCATGCAAGAAGGAAACTAGTAAGAGAGGCCACCAAGACACCTATGACTACTCTGAAGAAGTTTCAAGCTTCAGCAGCTGGTATGGGAGAGACTCTGCATACCACCACTGTTGCCTTGGTTCTTCACCAATCAAAGCTTCATTGAAGAGAGCCACTGTTGAAAAAATGCTCCACTTTGGTCTCATCAAACCACAGAACCTCTTCCACTTGACCATGGAGACTTCCACATGCCTTTTGGCGAACTGTAGTCGATCCTTTTTTTCAACAGTGGCTCTCTTCCATAAAGCTTAGATTGGTGAAGAACCAAGGCAACAGTGGTGGTATGCAGAGTTTCTCCAATCTCAACTGCTGAAGCTTGAAACTTCTTCAGAGTAGTCATAGGTCTATTGGTGGCCTATCTTACTAGTCTCCTTCTTGAACGGCCCCTCAGTTTGTGAGGACGGCCTGATCTAGGCAGATTTACACATGTGCCACAATCCATCCATTTCTTGATGATGGATTTAACAGAATTCCAGGGGATGTTTAGTGCCTTGGACATTTTTTTGTATCCTTCCCCTGACTTATACTTTTCAACAACCTTTTCTCTGAGTTGCTTAGAGTGATCTTGGGTCTTAATGGTTTAACAATAGCCAGTAATACTGATTACTGAATACTGACCAGTGAATGGACCTTCCAGACACAGGTGTCGTTATACTACAATCACTTGAGACACATTCACTGCACACTGACCCCCATTACACAAATTGTGAGACTTCTAGCACCAATTGGCTGGATCTCTGTTGAATTAGGTCAGTCTATACAAAGGGGGTGATAAAGGGGGTGAATACTTATGCAAGCACTTATTTTCATTACATATTTGTATTTAATTTACATAACTGTGTAGAAATATATTTTCACTTTGACATTAAAGAGAGCTATTTTGTGAATTTTTTTGTCCAAAAAGCCAACTTATATTGACCATGACTGATTTATAAAAGCCATAAAAGGGTAAAACATCCAAGGGGGTGAATACTTACGCAAGGTACTGTACCTCAAAGAGTAGCGAAGGGGTGCATAGTCTTGCTTTAAAACTTGTGGTTTATTAGTGTGCTTGCCCGAAGGGAAGCACAGTATTGTTATCGTCAAGTTTTCTTTATTTCTTTATTTATTTATTTATTCCGTACGTTTTTCTTGCAGCTAACTACTCCTCGCCCGATTGAGCTAGAGACGCCATTCAAACACCAAAACGTTCGGCCCGATCCGGTGCAAGCTGCTATGACTTTTCGTGGCGGTACCCCATGCCACTCCTTTTTTATCCCTCTTTTTCATCCCCTTTTTTCTCCATAGACTTGCATGGCAGCGGTCTCTGCCATTATGACGTCATAATAGGGTCATTAAACTGGCTTGCAGCTGTGCTTCTCACTGACACCTCCGCTCGCCAAATCCAAGGAACCGCATTTTCTCTGTCCCTCTCAATTCAACTTTGAAAAAGAATAAGAGGAACCGTATTTCTCTGTCCCTCTCAATTCAACTTTGAGAAAGAATAAGAGTAACTACAGTTTCTAACCTAGCTACCGTATTTCCACTTCGTTAAGGTGAGTTGAATGGCAGCATTTTCAGTGTACTGACTGACATTTTAATGGAAACTGATAGTTAGCCGTAGCAGCTAACATATAAATTAACGTTACGTTAACGTTGGAGACGCCATTTTCCTTAATTCAAGTTGTGAAGTAAACCTTTGAAGTAATTCATGAATTTAGTTGTGTATATAGTGAGCTAAGGCTTGTATTCCCACTACGGTAACGTTAGCTGTGTTAAGCAGAGCTATCCTAGCTGTGTTAAGCAGCTGTAACATCTGAGTACGGGGCTAAAGGCTAACTAACACTACGTAACGGGAGTATCCACTGGCAGTTTCAGCTAGCCGTAACGGGGGATCATTTTCCTTAATTCAAGTTGTTAAGTAAACCTGTGAAGTAATTCATGAATTTAGTTGTGTGTATATAGTGAGCTAAGGCTTGTATTCCTACTACGGTAACGTGAGCTATCGTGGCTGTGCGGGGCTATGCAAAAGTTGCTTATACTGAAAGAATGGTTAACTTGTTGTGGCCGATAGCGTGAGTTAACATTAACCCGTGTCCTGGGAGTAATGATTCATGAGAGACCTTGAATCATTAGGTTAACTGAAAAACGTTTGAAACTAAGAAGGATAACTATGACTAAATGTGACCAAAACTAATATGCACTGAATCTAAAATAGCTGCTGAATCTAAAATAGCTGCCAAAATGAACACTGAGATGTATTAATTTTGGCAGCTATTTTAGATTCAGTCTTAAGACAAAAATGCATATTAGTTTTAGTCACATTTAGTCATAGTTATCCTTCTTAGTTTCAGAAGAGGTTTTTCATGGTTGCTAGCTCTAATCAGATGTACTATAGGCTTATAAGAGAAGACTAACTTTTTATGCCAACGAACACCAATAACTAGAACTAATTTGACAGACTATAAACCAATGTGATACACGTGCTCTCTAGCTATACAGTAAAAGTGTTGCTTACGTTTGATACTAGACCTACAGTCTAACTCTAACTGCATTAAGTCTAACATATAGGCCTATCTTACAATAAACTTTAAGTAAAGCTGGCTATGTAACCGCATTCATTCCAATATTGTTGCAGAGATGTTTCCTTTTACCAAATAGCAATTTCAACAATTCACTTAGCTCAGTAAGTCAGTATAACGAAACTCTGAGATACCCTCATATGTCTAAATGTCAGTGGAGCCAAAATATAATGGTTGAGCTTGGTTGCTTGCTAAAATATATTGGAAGAAGGCCCCACTACACTGATTGAGTAGATGTAAATACATGTTAATTCATAGGCACTTGTTCTCTCTGTCACAGAGCAAGCACACTCTCGCAGTTCGTTCACGAAACGCATTCTAGTTTTAATAGTTGTCAATTGGTAATCACTTGTGAATTCAAACCTTAAGTTACATCTAGCCTACAGCCGTCCTTTTCATGACCATTTTCATGTGGTGACCTGTACAATGCCACATCAAAAGCAGCAATAGAAAATCAGGGAGTCATGCTTTAGGTTCAAAGACAGTTGCAGAGGAATACTTCCACATAATTGGTGGGGGATTGTGGGTTTATCCTTTGTATACAAAATCCACTATAAGCACTGAACTGCTGAACTATGAGGTCTACTTCAGACTGTCTTCATCCCTTGAGCGATGCTGACCCATGTGGTCGAAAGAGAAAAGGATATAATAGGTAGGCTATATTCTAAGCATACGTTGCTCTCCGGTGGATTTTTAGTGAACTGCAGTGACTGATGTCAGAATCAATCTTTATGTAATCCTTTGCATTTTTGGCATTGAAGAACATTGAAGAAAAGCTGGCTGCTTACCTCAACTTTTGACTATCCTCCACACCATTTCAATATTATTGAGGTTTTCCTATATTTCGTTCTTTCTCATCTTCATCTCTCTCTTAATGTGAGCCTGTCAAACAAGGAAAAAGTGGTCTTGCAAATGTATTAATTAATGAGTTAAAAAACATTACAGCCAGCACACTGTAGAATTACTAATATTATGTTGATACTGGGGAGTTGCATATGTCTATATGGATGACAGATAACTTCTTGACGGAGGTAGGTTATTGCAATGGACTCACAACACAGTACATTGCCGTAAAATATGAATTACTGTTAATCGTTAATTCATTCCTCACTATTCACTGGCAGCCTTTTTCAACCATTGTTTTCCTTCTTTCAGTATCACTGCATGGGTATTATGGAGCTAGGGCTTTCTTCAGGCCACATGGGATCAATGGCTTGGGACCTCAAGCCGGAAGAACATAAACCATTTGTGTTTCTACTACCGGTCCCCACAGTATTGCCCTGAAACCTGCCCATAACGTGCCACCTCACCCATCACACCCATTTCACAAGCGAGAGGGAAGTTCAAGTGGAGGTATCTACGACCTACAACAAAATACCTTAAAGAAAGGAATTTAATGGAAACCAAAGTGGTTGTTTGTTTGTTGTTGCTGATCTGAGTTTGGTGGAGTGTAAAGTTAACACTCAAATAAAGTTTATCCTTCATAACGTAAACAGACTCGTCAGACTCCTATTGCTTAAAACTGTCGTACTGGAGTCGAAGAAGTGTAGCTAAACCTTTAAAGAGGTATGCGCCCTAAAATATGTTGAGCTGTAAACAGAATATTAATGTACTGTGATAAAACACATCAATGCTGGTGTTTATATTGACAACATTTGCATTTTTATACAAATCTGCATTTTATGGGTTTAAAATGGCTCAACGACTGCCACCACTGATGAATCAATTTTTCAGCTTTGCCCAACACCTGGTCTAGAAGGACACCTGGAGAGGCCTTCAAGCCACAGTGTCTGGCACTTATTGTGAAATTCAGTGGAGGATCGGTGATGATCTGGGGGTGTTTCAGCAAGACTGGAATCAGGCAGATTTGCTTTTGTGAAGAACGCATGAATCAAGCCAAGTACAACATTGTCCTGGAAGAAAACTTTCTTCCTTTTGCGCTGACAATAATCCTAACACTGGTTTTTCCAGCAAGAAAATGCTCCATGCCACACAGCCAGGTCAGTGAGGGTGTGGATGAAGGACCACCAGATCAGGACCCTGGCATGGCCAGCCCAATCTTTAGACCTGAAACCTATTGGAAACCTCTGGAATGTAATCAAGAATAAGATGGATGGTAACAAGCCATCAAAAAGGCGGATCTGTTGAATTTTTGCGCCAGCAGTGGCAATGTGAAAGACTGGTGGAGAGTATGCCAAGACGCATGAAAGCTGTGATGGTAAATCAAGGTTATTCCACCAAGTATTGATTTCAGAATTCTTCCTCAGTTAAAACTTTAGTAGAGTGTTGTTTAAAAATGAATATGAACTTGTGTTCTTTGCATTATTTGAGATCTGAAACCACTGCATCTTGTTTGTTATTTTGACCAGTTGTCATTTGTCTGCAAATAAATGCTATAAATGCCAATATTTTTATTTAAAATTTGGTAGAAATGTTGTCAGTAATTTATAGAATAAAACAAAAATGTTAATTTTACTCAAACACATTCCAATAAATAGAAACCAGAGAAACTGATCATTTTTAAGTGGTCTCTTAATTTTTTCCAGAACTGTACAGCCTATATCAGAGCCCATTCAACATAGAAGAACACAATCATGTGAGAGGGGTAGCCTACAGAGGTGGGGATTACACTTGTTTATTTCATCATGCCAAGATGAGAATGCATACCTACAATCAATCACTTGAAAGTAAACCTAGTGTTCCCCAAGGGACTTGACTAGATCAATTGTGTGAAAGGATCCAGATCAGGCACGTGCAGAGGGGCTTGAGCACCTGCCCCTTTTGCCCTTGATGCCCAAAGTGCCCTTTTGTCAGTGTTTTTTTTTATTATTATTATTTTTATTTGTAATTTGTGTGTGAAAAGTCCGTCTGTGCGGCCCAAAATAATAATACATTTAACGAAATGATAATAATTTAGATCTACCTTGGTCGGTCACATGATCCACAACGTGCCCTCACTCTGCCCTGACGTGCACTGCTGCTAATCACTAAGCTGCTGGAGAAGGCCACTAGCTACAGGGCTGTGAAACCGAAGAAGACCCGACTCCGAGGGAGTAATCAACTGGGCCGGTGAGTGGGTTCTGCAGCGGTATTCGTTTGTGCACGGTGTATCTTGCAAGATGACTGAATACTATGTAACTCTTTTGCCCTTCCGGTTTATGCCCACGGGACAGGACTTTGTGTCGCTCTCATTGGGATAGAATGGAGGCGACTTGTCGACTGCTGTCACCTGCTGAGGAAAAAGTCGGCTCTGCTGCCTGCTAAAAGTTGGGGATTTTTTAACTCTATGCAAATGAAGGCGACTTGCTGCCTGCTGAGAGCCAATCAGTTCGGCGTGTGTGTGATTTGGAGGTCAACGTAGCTCATAGGGGCGGGAGTAACCAAAAAATTTGAAACAAGATGGCGGACATCGGGACTCATTTACTGTGACATATTTTATGTGAATAAAGGTTATCTACACGACTTGTATACGTCTAATTGACTCGGTTTGTTGTTTATATGCTCCACGAATACTGTGAGGTCAAACTGAATATTGTAGGTCTTAAATTAAGCTCTCAACATTTAGTTTGCTTGTCGCTAATACTATGAAAGAAAACCCATTGAAAACACATTGTAGCTAGCTAGCTGCTAAATATGTTACATACAACGTTTTCGTGATTGAACTGGCTGATATGGTTTAGATGGTTTATATAGAATAAGTACACAAATTATAAATTAAAGTAATTAGCACAACATCTAAACTGAACTCTGAACTATTACTGAACTATTACTGCTAGCTTGCCGCTACAACTTTAACCGAACCCCATTGGAACACATAGTGGCTAGCTAGCTGGCTGCTAATAAGTTTCATATAACATTACATTGATTGTTGTTTACTTTGCATATGAGCAGATTTTAGGGCGAATGACCCACTCCAATATTAGCGATCTCAGTCACTACGTGGAGTTTGAGTTTTTAATTATGTATTTTAATGATGACTTTATTGGCAGCACAAAAATAGGCGGTTATAACCTCGGCTACAACACGTACTGTGTTGGGTGCTTCCAAAACCACACCCCCCAGCCGACTTTTCGCGTACCGATTAAATGCAAGACATATCTACCGTGGGCATCCAGCGTTACGGTGGATGCCCACGGGACACGACATCGTGTCGCTCTCATTGGGATAGAATGGAGGCGACTTGTCGACTGCTGTCACCTGCTGAGGAAAAAGTCGGCTCTGCTGCCTGCTAAAAGTTGGGGATTTTTTAACTCTATGCAAATTAAGGCGACTTGCTGCCTGCTGAGAGCCAATCAGTTCGGCGTGTGTGTGATTTGGAAGTCAACGTAGCTCATAGGGGCGGGAGTAATCACAAATTTTGAAACAAGATGGCGGACATCGGGACTCATTTACCGTGACATATTTTATGTGAATAAAGGTTATCTACACGACTTGTATATGTCTAATCGACTCGGTTTGTTGTTTATATGCTACACGAATACTGTGAGGTCAAACTGAAATATTGTAGGTCTTAAATTAAGCTCTCAACATTTAGTTAGCTTGTCGCTAATACTATGAGCGAAAACCCATTGTAGCATTGTAGCTAGCTAGCTGCTAAATATGTTACATACAACGTTTTCGTGATTGAACTGGCTGATATGGTTTAGATGGTTTAGATAGAATAAGTACACAAATTATAAATTAAAGTAATCAGCACAACATCTAAACCAAGGCTTTGAACCGGTTCACGGAACGAAAACGAAAACCAGAAACTTTTGATGTTTTGCTAGGAACAGAAACGAAACCAGAAACTTTAAAAAAAAAATATGTTCCGGATCAGAATCGTTTACCTAAAATAATGGTAACAGATTAATAATGTTATTTTTTCGCTCTTTCACAAGATTCCTAAATGCAATATGATTGGTGATGTTCTCTTCCGGTCGTTTACTTAGATACTAGAGAACCGTGCCGCGCGCAGCCAGCTGGTAGCCTTATCGGATCAAATCTATGCACAAGCTGTAGCCACCAGTCTCTCAAACTCAATCTTACGAAGAGGTAAATATTGTACCAAGTATCTCACACATGTTTGTTTTTAAATAGGAATTCTATAAGATAGGCTACGTATTTCCAATGCATTGTTGTAAAAATCTGCAGGGTCAAGTTAATGAAATTATAGCTAAGTCGGACAGTTAGCATTGGCAGTAGACTACCTTGCTATTGCCCAGCATAACCGACCCTAAAGTCTTTGTTTAAAACGTAGGCTAATACGGTAGTTCTCATATTTGGAATTTTAAGTTTTTTGTTCAGATGGGAAGACATTGCGAGAATCCTTTGCGGCAGCATTATTCATTTGACCCCGCGACTAACAAATCCAAATACAACATTGAGGGATGTATTGTAGTTTTGTAATATTTGTATTGTCTCTGTTGACAAAAATGCACTGATTGGGCCCTGACGAGGTTTTGTTTGCCCAATAAACAACATAGCATACATTTTCCTTGTCTTAACTCATGTATAATACTTACAAAATGTCAGAATTACAGTTGCCGCTTACATAATGTAGCCTATAGTGCTTTTTTAATGTTTAATGACAGGATAGAGACATATAAGATTATTTTAAAGTCCTAATGATCAGCCTACTTATTTGTATGTACCGCAGCTGACACGGAACGCTATTAACCGGTTCAGGAACTTTATTTTTTTGTTCTAACCGGTTCAGGAACGTCAATTTTAGGGTTGGAACGAAAACCGGAAACGTTAAAATACTGTTTCTGATCGGAACGAACAAATTGGGAAAAAATTCTGCCCTGATCTAAACTGAACTCTGAACTATTACTGAACTATTACTGCTAGCTTGCCGCTACAACTTTAACCGAAACCCCATTGGAACACAAAGTGGCTAGCTAGCTGGCTGCTAATAAGTTTCATATAACATTACATTGATTGTTGTTTACTTTTCATATGAGCAGATTTTGGTGCGAATGAGCCATCCCAATATTAGCGATCTCAGTCACTACGTGGAGTTTGAGTTTTTAATTTTGTATTTTAATGATGACTTTATTGGCAGCACAAAATAGGCGGTTATAACCTCGGCTACAACACGTACTGTGTTGGGTGCTTCCAAAACCACGAGCGCTCAAAAGCTATCCCTATCTGACCACGCCCCCCAGCCGACTTTTCGCGTACCGATTAAACGCAAGACACATCTACCGTGGGCATCCAGCGGTAGGGTTAGCGATTTTACCTTAGAAAAACAGCTTTTAAAAAATGTGCCGCTATTGACATTTACAGTGGAAAATTAGCTTGTTGCTACTCGGGTCTGAGAGCCACCAGGTAACTACTCTCTGCCTGACTAGCGAGTAACTTATTTGCCGTCTTGCTTTGTCTTATGTTGCACTTGCTTGATGTTTGACTGTGTTAGGAAAGTTGTTGACTAACTAGTTCGTCATATTATTCCAATCAACCTCAGTGAAGTCATTGACATTTTTAAGAGCATGGGCAACAGGAAGTTGCTGTTATAACTGCAACAAAGAAAAAAGCCACTGTGATGTGTAAGACAATGACAGACAGATACAGACAGACTAGTATAGTGACTGACAGAGACACAGACAGACAGACAGACACACCCAGCCCTTCTCTATTCTCTTTCTCCAATTAATAATGTTCCCCTTTCAGTTACAGTTTTACAGTATGAATACATGTCTGTTAATAAATACAGGATGAAACATTTAATGTTGAAGTCATGTTTGTGTAAAAACACTTGGTTGCATTTGGTTTTACTGAGATTAGAAAACAAAAATAAAGCTGTGAAATGAAAATAAAGAGATGTCATTATTTATTAATTTTTGTCCTCTAATTTGATTAAAACTGAAAAGCATGGACTCCAGTAAGAGTAGTCAGAGTTAAACAGTCCAGTGTCTAATGGTGATATACATTTTTATCTAATACATTATCTTCATATGTCCTAAATTAATGCACAGCTTGAATTATGGCTTTGAATGAGCAACTTGCTTTCAAGCAGTCAGCCTTGGCTGCAGCCTCTCTCAGCAAGTAGTCTCCTCCAAACTGTCAGCAGTATGGCGGGTCAGTCACAGTGAGCCACTTTCAATGTTAGTTATCTTTGCATCTTGTCATGATCACATAACACTTGTTTAATCGGCCACTATCTCTCCTGTGCTCTTTTTAGTATCTACACTATCACATCAGTACAGCCCAGCAGCAGCAGCAGCAGCCACCTCACCAACCCCCTCAACAGAAGCTGTTCTATGTACCCATGAGGTAAAACAGACTAATTTTGCTTTGCACTGACCTCTAACAAATAAAGGAGTATGTACAACGATATGGTATGTTGTGATTCCATGCTACATTCTTTATGAATATGGGTTGCTACAATTCAAGGTATGCTTTTGTATCGTGTTACAAATCCGTGCTACATGTGCCCCCTTTTTAACTTTGAGCACCTGCCCCTCCAAAGGTCTGTGCACGGCCCTGATCCAGATGACACTGATTTGTTGATTTTCAAGAGGGAACATGGTTATACTAATAATACCATGGTAAATGGGCAAGAGAAAACGAGTTTGCTCCTTTTAAAGAGGGCCTACATAAAGATCAGTGACGTGCAGTCAGGGTAGGCACTGCCTACCCTGCCAAAATTCGAACGTAAAAATGTTTATTAAATAATTGTATTTAATAAACTTGTATTTGTATTTTACCGAGTATTCTTGTGATATATGCAATATGTGTGTTATTCCAATTGTTCAGACATTACGATGACAATTGTAGCAGTTACGCATAATCAAATACAAAAAATTGGTAGAATAAGCAGTGCCTTTACGGTCCATTCATTGTGAACGACAACAAAAAACTCATGTTGTGCATGCGCACTTCAATCCTGTATTCTTTAACATCACAACTCTCCTGTGCCTTTGCACGCAAATATGTTATGCCAGTAATCATTTATGTTACGTATCAAACATGGACCAATACAATTCGAGATATTACTGGACATTTGCGCAGCTGACGTCATTACACCAGCTAAAGACCGATTTATGCTCAGTTACGTAAGCGTAAGCGCAAGAGGCCGCGCAAGCCCCTGGCGCGACCCTTGCGCGACTTTTTACGTCTTGAGTGCGTCGGCCCATTTTTCTAGACTTGCGCCATTTTACGCAAGCCTATTGTTCTGGGTGTGAATTGCTTGGCAACACCCCCAACGCAACGCGTAAGCACCTAGCAATTCATGCTCCCTTTAGAAGCATTTTAAGCGTAACCCCTGCGAAACTCCAAATGACAGCAGCGGTATCTGCCGATATTTTGGAACTTAGAAGAAATTTCTCTAAACTCGACTTTAAAAGCTAAAATGAGTTACTGGCAAAAGGGAGGCCTGTGTCAAAACTTGATGAACTTCTTCAGAAAAAGGGACCAAAAATTGCTCGTTTCAAACGGACTGGTACGACAAAAAAGATTGGCTTTGTGGCTGTGCTACCAAGTCAGCGGCTGTACTGCCATCCCTGCCTGCTTTTTTCAACTAGTCAGGCTGTTTGGACTGCAACGGGATATTGCGATTTAAACAACCTGCCCGCAGTTTTAACTAAGCATGAAAAGTCATCAGCTCACATCCAGTGTCAGATTATGCTGAAAACCTTCGGTAATTCACGGATCGACCTTGCACTTGATGAGCAAAGGAGGCTGAATATAACCTGCCACAATGAATAGGTTAGGGAAAACCGGGAGGTATTGAAGAATCTGTTAATGCGACCTGCTTCCTTGCAAAGCAAGAGCTTTCTTTTCATGGCAATGATGAGAGCGCTAGCTCTAGCAATAGGGGCAATTACATTGAGTTGCTCGATGTGCTAGCTGAGAAAGACGAGAGGTTGGCTAGACATCTACGTACATCTACTTTATTCTATGGAACATCTAACACAATACAAAATGATATGATCGACTCAGTGGCAGACGTGCTCCTCACTGACATTAGGAGTGACATCATTGCGGCCCCCTTTGTTGCTGTGGAGGTGGACGAGTCCACTGATGTGACAAATAAAGCCCAAATTTCTGTGGTACGTTACGTATGTGAAGGTAAAGTAAAAGAAGCCTTTCTTGGCTTTGATCAGTGGCGTTTCTACATTAGGGGCAGGTGCCCCACCAGATGGCGCTGTTGTGCAGAAAGCTCAATATATTCGTACTTCGCGGCAAACTACATATTTATATGTAAAGTAGCGTAAAATATTTGTTTGAATAACCTTGACTCACAAGCATTATAGTCTTGTTTTGGAGTAATTTGATTCGTGTGTTTTTCTGCCTGTGTGCTTGCCATAGACATGAATGAATGTTTATAAATGTCTATGGTGCTTGCTCTATGCAACATTTCCGGTTTCCTGTGTGGCACAGGCCCGCGCTGCCCCACCGTTACCATGGAAACACCAATGAGCGTGAACCACACAGGCCAAAGTTAACATTGAGCCGTGGGGCACTTTCAAATTTGCTCCATGTAATCTGCCTGGCAACTAGACTGGAATAATGCAAAACACGCGAGAACTGTACCCTGAGACTAAGAAAAAAAAAACATAGTCAAAGATCATGTCAGACAGACCGGGGTCAGCTCATTTTTCCGACGCCCCATTGGTCCGATGCGTCAATATTCCGAAAATGTCCCATTGATCCTACAGCCCTTAGTCTTAGATAGATTTTCACCAATAAATTGAAACCCTTTGTCCCGACAGTTCAATGTTCCGACCAAAAGCTGCTTTAGATCACCGTCACCTCATGATAAAATAATGCATGCCTACAGGCCTATAGTATTATTATTATTATTGTTACTATAATTATATAGGCTAAATCGATAGAAAACTGTGAATCTCAAAACCAAAGCGGAATCACCTTTCCATGACAGCTCTCGAAAAGCAGCGCAAACAGGGTTCTTTCCATTAAGCTATCCTCCCGTCCTCGAACTGTGCGTGGCTGCAGTAGACCTATGCTGCTGTTAGCCCATCCGTAGTTGGTTTGTTTTGTTTATTTTACATTTGCAAAGACGCTGCTGGCCTAGACTTCTCTAGCTCGACCAAAAATCGAAATAACTTGTCCGTATCTGTCTCAATTGCGTCTCTGGTGTCTGGGCGCAAAGTAGAGCAGCAACAACGTGCGTCTGTCCTTACAGCGGCAGTCTACTTGGCACCGGGTAAAAGAGGGGCGAGGAACATACGACCTGGGGAATTATGTTGACCGACCCCAAACAGCCATTGGTCGGAACATTGAGCTGTCGGAGCAATGGGTTTATGTTAATCATTTCGAATTAGTGGGCTGTAGGATTAATGGGAAATTTTCGGAATATTGACGGGTCGGACCAAAGGGGCGTCGGAATAATGGCATGCTACCAGACAGACCAATGCCAGTAACGTTACTGCTAGTTAGCTATCGCTAGTTTTCAAGTATTTTGGAAGTCTTTTAACTCAGACTACAATGAATAATGTAGACTATTTGTTGAGGGTGCAATTTAATTTGTTTTCGTTCGTTTTGGGCCAGTCAGACTGAAGCCTGGTGAGAAAGCAACTTGAACTTTCAAGACGGAATGGTATGCCAGAAAGACATGGCTAACTGCTAGCACATCAAAATGAGCACTGTTCTGTTTCCCATGCCGTCTTTTTGGAATTGGTACTAATGCAGTTCGGACAACGGATGGATTCAAAGACCTGGAGGATCTGGCAGGAAGCTGAAAAACCCATATCAATTCATATGAAATTGGGGCAGGTCAACATCATGGCACAGCTAGATAGTGCATATCACCTAAACATTTTTGAAAACAACAAACAGACGGAGGAGAATCGTTATGTACTGGGGAGGCTGATATCGTGCATAAAGCTCTGTGGGAAGTGCGAACTTTGAGAAGATGTGCGAGGGCGACACCAGGCTAAAGAGGCACTACGATTCTGTGTCAAACCTTCTTTTAGCAGCATGTTTTGTTGCTGTTATCTGTTTCAGTCGTGCCTTTTGCTTCATATTGTATGCCACATGTGTGCCACAAGCTTAATAAATTATGCAAGTTATTTGAGCTATGTGTCTGTCTAATCTTTTAAATTTGTTGCAATCATTTTACTTCAATGCTCTATTATAGGCAACATCTTTGTGTCGTGCTGAGCGCTAAAGCATGTGAAATGTATTTGAAATAGGATTTCTGCTCCCTGCTGGCACTCAAAATGTAGCCCATAGTGTATCTTACTGGTCTATATAGGGCTACTGGTTATAATAATCAGCTACCCTTATTATTATGACGATGACATGACGTCATACAAAATTGCCCTACCAGAAATGTCAGGCTAAAATCGCCACTGGCTTTGATGATGTTAGTAACGACCGGAGAGCAGCAGCCATTTCGCAGTATGTATTGGGCTCATTAGAGAAATACAACTGCTGCGATAAACTGTTTGCACAAACATACGATGGGGCCTCTGTCATGGCTCAGAGCTAAATGGGGTGCAGGCGAAAGTTAAAGAGAAGGTGCCCGAAGCTATATTCACGCATCACTATGCACACAAGTTGAATTTGGTTCTAGCCCAATCCGCGAAATGCATCCCCGAGTGCAGAGCCTTTTTCAAGACAGCTGAGGGACTTTCTGCCTTTTTTAGCAAATCTTCCAAACGCACCCATCTCCTGGATGAGACTGTCAAACGCTGCATCCCGAGAGCAGCAGCAACCAGGTGGAGCTCCAATTCAAGGCTGGTCCAAAGGACTTTATTTCACCTTCCAGATCTACGTGTCATGTTTAAAGGAATCGGCGACAATCCCGACAACTGGGACGGAGAAACATTGGCAATGGCTGCTGGGTTTGAGTTGTGGCTTTCAAAACGGTCAACCTGTTTCCTACTGATGGCTTTTGAAGGGATCTTCAATGACACCAATGCTCTCTTTAGCATCCTTCAGTCCAAAACCATGGATATCGGATTCTGCTGTAATCGCATCAAAGACATAATGAAAGTGTTGGACAGCAAGCGACAGGATTTTGACCGTTTTCATGCACACTTTGAGGAAAGATGCGATGAGATGCAACTCGCTCACCGCAAAACACGAGATGGGCTGTCAAACAAAACAGAACGAGCTCGCATCTAATACTGCATTCTGGACAATGTCAATGTTCAGATGAAGACCAGGTTTGTGGATAACTTTTCCAATCTCGATTTTATTGGACTGGTAGATTGCAACAAGTTTGAAGAGATGTTGCGCCAGTTTGATGACAGCAAACTGGAGAAGCTGTCAAAGTCGTCAGGCTGAAAAGTGATCTTGTGGGGTTGTATGGCTCACAAGAACTAACGGGCAAATCAACCACACAGTTTTTTTTTTTTTTTTTTTAAATACGACTTGGAAGCAACAGTTCCTGAAGCAACAAAGTTGCTGCAACTGGTATTGACCAGGCAGAGCCTCACCTGTCATTTTGAAAAGTAAAAAAAAATATATATATAGATATATATTATAAAATAAATATTCATATTTCTCAACTAATCTGTGGTATGGGTGTCATTTCTGCATGATTCCGATCATTTCAATTATCAAAATCGCTGAATTCGTGCATGCGTGCGCAAGCGTAGAACCTTTGAGTTGAGCTCAAAACGCATTGATAAATCCCTTAGGTGAGGCAGGCAGTACCTCTGCCTCAGTGAAGGAG
Organism: Sprattus sprattus; assembly: GCF_963457725.1. Taxonomy (NCBI): domain Eukaryota; kingdom Metazoa; phylum Chordata; class Actinopteri; order Clupeiformes; family Clupeidae; genus Sprattus; species Sprattus sprattus. Next base: position 30,806,205 of record NC_137926.1, read on the forward strand.
GCGAGCAAGAGCGCACTTGTTGGGTATATGCTGGTTCTGACGTCGGTTGGTCTTCTTCTACACTTCTACTTGACGGCGAAAATGGAACATTGTATCGCTAAGCTGAAGCAGATCTCAAACTGGACTTTCAATCCAAACGTGAAATGAAATGTGAAATGATAAATAATGGGAGACCAATGCCGGAGCTGAAAGTTTTGCTTCAAACGACGGGATAGAATGTATTGACATTTGCATTGGAGTGTTTCACGTTTCCCAACGGGACTACATGCGCAACACGAACCTCGCTAAAGGCTGCTTCTGCAGGACAGTTGGCTTGAAGTTGTGAGCAGACTAGGTGCTAATCCTGAGCTAAACTAGCTACTGACTGCATTCGTTCAAGGATGATCCATTGAACTATACGGGTAGTCGTGAGTGGATTACTTTTGTTTCACCTCAAATTCACGTCAGTTACGAGCTCCAACGAAAGTGTACCAACTTTAAATTATACTGGCCAGTAAAACATTTTGGTATTGTGTGCTATCAGTGGTGCCACCAAGGGGTGGCTGCTGCCACCCCAAAATCATTCTTTGCCACCCCTAAGACAAATTTTATTATGCATATTTATTTTAAATATTTAATGTACTCGAGATTTTTTCTTAAATTCACAATAGTTGTTCGTAATGTGAAAACGATTTTGTAGCAAGATACAGCGCGCTGCTCTTGCTGACATTGTAGCTAGCTCCCCCTCCCTGACGTTGCTTGTTGGTGATTGCTATGAGAGATTTGAAGGAAACGTGGAAGACGGAGACTGTAGTAGTACACAGCACTTGGACAACACCTTTTGAACAGCACTTGGACAACATTTCCGACGAGAAAACTTCTAGTGGGTATGTATATCACACAATGGTGAACTCTCAAAGGAAATACATACATATGTTTACTTCATTCTTAAAACTGAACTTACTCATTACGTTTTTATTATTGTTGAATTCACGCTAGCATTGCTAAGCGGGAAAGTTAGCATAGCTAACAACTAATACTGAAATGGTGTGTCAATTTTCAGAGGATGAAACGAAAAACGGAAAAACAGCCAGGGGAGAATGAGGAGGAACAGGCAATGAACTGGAAGAGGTGGATAGATCAGGGACAGAACACGCCGTGTCAGCGACGGTTCCTGGGCCAGCAGGTAAAGTTACAGAGATAAAATAGATATCCTTGCTACTGAAATGGATATTTCAGATAGGCTAACATCAGTAATGTAATGGCATCATGTTTCAATATACCAGGAATCCGAAAGTTTGATAGGAATGCCTGAGGATTAAGTTCGGTTGAGAAGGTTAGGCTACATGTTTTTGGTCATTTGCTCTATCAAAGTGCAATCTTAATTTTATTTTCAAGGAAAAACAAAGCAATCCAATTTCTGTAAATTCATTGCAAATTAATGTATCTGAACTATTCATGTATTGGCCATTGTTTTTTCAATGTTTCATTTCTGTTCATACAGATTTGGTTGAAGATGGCAAGCTTGTGAATATATTTAGGCAATATTCTAAGATGGAACTGTTAAATTGTTTTAATAGTTTAACTGTCTATTTAAATTGACCTATTATAACCTGTGCTGTAAATCTGTGCACTGCACAATAAAGCAATATCAAAAATATTTTTGGGGTGTTTTCAAATATATTGTTCATTTAAACATCAAAATTAAACTACAGTAATTGTCAAGGAAAAGTACAGTTATATAAATGGTACTACTATTTAGCTACTGTGAAATAGGCTACTGTATAGTATACGTACACATGTAAAACAAGATGGCTTGTTTGAGAGTTGCCATTAACAGTCAAGAGATCAAAATATGTCTGTATACACCATATTACATAGATATAGATTTATTACAATAAATAGTAGATTATTAAATTGGGTTATGTTTTTTTTTTGTTTTTTGTATGCCACCCTAAGATTTGCTGTGGCCCCCACTGGCCACCCCTGGAATAATTTTCTGGAGGCGCCACTGTGTGCTATGTATGCGGTGTTTAACTGTTTGCTTGTTAATATGTTGTGTAAATAAATATGTAATTGTTTTTTCAAAACTGTGTCCGAGTTGGGTAAATGGAAATTTAAATTAGCATCCCACCACCGTAGTTATATTTTCTCCAGACAAAATGAAATGAGCCATATCATTGGTGGGATGGCTACATACACTAGCCTGTAACTATTAATATCTTATGAATAACTCATCATAATACAATAAAAAAACGATTGTTTAAAAATAATGGTATTAGACAAAAAAAACTAAAGTTTTTTCAGTTCTGATCAGATGACAATTTTAAAACCATAGACATATATACATGTATATATACATTATATATTTTTTTAAACAACTAGAGCTCAAAATCACTTCCAGTTTCTGTGCCTCACCAGCTACGAACCTCACGGCACGTCACTGGTATTGATACCAGCCACTACAGTTTTGGTGGAGCGCACATTTTCCACACTGAAACGGATCAAGACGTACAGTCGGAACCGGACCGGACAAGCACGTCTTTCAGCCCTTGCCATTCTGTCAATCGAGAGCCAGAGACTGTGTCAGCCTATTGGGACTGTGGGTGAATAGTGTTTCCAGCGTGCTGTGAAAAATGTGTGCTGTGCCTGTTTGATTGCTGTGCTATATTCATTGTTTCACTGTGTGATCTTACATTTACGTGCACCGGGTGAAATCGTATAGAACACTATTTCCCACAGACTTACCATTAGGATTCTTAACTTCTTTCACCTGGACTAATTACCTGGACAGTCACGTCACGTATCAACGGGAGCGAGGGGCAAAGAGGAAGCTGCCAACACACGGGGTGCCCGGCTGGGACCCGCAGACCATTGGCGGACGACGGAGGGCGAAGGAGAGGGTGACGAGCCGACCGTCCGAACGAAACGAACGAGCCGGGGAGAAACAGTTTGGCTTAGGGAGAAACGGGGGGGACAACGACACGGTGGCAAGACGGACGACTGCAAACAGATGGAAGAAGTCCAGAACACGCCGGCACGGAGAGCTGTTTTGGAACGATCAATGCGCTACGTTTGCTGAGTAAAGGACCGTAAGCTTTTCTTTCTGTTCATAGATTTTACTGTTACTGTGTACGTGGTTAAGCGGAGTGCTGATCCCTTGTAGTGGTGGTTGAATCTGAGTCAATCGGATTCAAAGATCCGAATCCTTACATTCACCCATGAGTCACGAGTCCGTGGTCTCAATTAACCCGAATCTTTCGGTTCTGGCTGCTACGGACGACATTATTAAAACAATGCACGAATGTCATCAAACTCTATAACAACATTAACCCATCCGTTTTTCATCTGCATAGTAACTTAGATTAAGCATAACTATTGATATACGGACCCGGAGCTGCATTGTTGAATAAGAACTTCCTGTAGACAGAGCTGTACACAGATCCAGATCCATAGACTGAGCGAATTCATGGGTCGGATTCGTATCCGGTTGAGTGAAAGACTAACTCAAAAGATTCAGGGGAAATGGGTCGGACTCGTATCCGGCTGGGTGAAAGACTAACTCAAAAGATTCAGGGGAAATGGGTCGGACTCGTATCCGGTTGGGTGAAAGACTAACTCAAAAGATTCAGGGGAAATGGGTCGGACTCGTATCCGGCTGGGTGAAAGACTAACTCAAAAGACTCAGGTGAAATGGGTCGGACTCGTATCCGGCTGGGTGAAAGACTAACTCAAAGGACTCAGGTGAAATTAAAAAGGATGCAAACATCGGAGATGTCGCCAACGTGACTGCTATCTGAGACTGATAGTCGCGTTGGCGACATCTCCGATGTTTGCATCCTTTTTAATATTCAAATATGTCCGACCCATTCAATATGAGTCATTTGAGTTAGTATATCACTCAACCGGATACGAGTCCGACCCATTTCCCCTGAGTCTTTTGAGTTAGTCTTTCACCCAGCCGGATACGAGTCCGACCCATTTCACCTGAATCCTTTGAGTTGTCTTTCACCCAACCGGATAGCCTACGAGTCCGACCCATTTCACCTGAGTCCTTTGAGTAAGTCTTTCACCCAACCTCAATTGATTGATACAGCAAGCAGGCCCGTCGTCAGATTAATTTTCTACGTTTGTAACAGCATTAACGCTACTTTCAGGCCGTGTTTAACGTGCGGTAAGGTAGATAAGCTGACTTAAATCATTTGATGACTTCTTTCAGTCAAAATCGATTGTAACTCGTCTGAACCAATTTTCTTGAAATTTGTTTATTGTAAACATGACAATTAAATTAAGTAAGAATAAAAAAATAATTATCCATTCACAATTTACGAAATTACATATTTAATTTTGATAAGCTGCCTAACCAGCCAAGCCTATCATGTTACAATTTGTTCAATGTATCTAGGCTTACTGTGTGTGTGTGTGTGTGTTTGCGTATTTCCCCTGGATATCCTCAAAACTGCATTACAGTGGTTTGCTGTGAGCGTGCGCATTAGGCACTAGGGAGTGGGCTGCTGGGCTCATTCAGCGACAAAATTTCTACTGATTCAGATTCAAAGGACTCAAAAGATTCTGATCTTTTTAGTGATTCACTCAAAGGACTATGAATCTTCTAAGTGAATCGAAATTCCCATCACTAATCCCTTGCCCTGGGTTTCCGAGGTCTGCTGCTTGCCGTTACCGGAACCCAAATAAACGACACCGACAAGGAATCATGGACAGGACGAAGAACCAACCGCGTAGACTTCCAACGCTCACGAGACTCATCATAAAGGAAAGTACTTGTTACATCTAAATCCCAATGTGTTGCGTTTTGACCTGCCTGAGTCCTGATCACTTGGTTTTTCACTTGGCTGCATGTGAAGGCCGCGACTGACGTCACTGGGGGATCCCAGGGAATCCCATCATCGTGAGGAGGGCGCCGCCCACCTAGCCTACAAGAGGAACCCAGCTGTGAAGGCTCGAGACTGGGATGATGTCATTTTGAAAGACTGCTTTTAAAGATACTTTATACCTTCATTTTAAATACAAATTAAAGTAATTATATATATATTTATCTATGTTGTGGTACTTCTGTGTCCTGGGAATTCGCGAATCTAAGGAGGGGGTCATATTGCTGACAACTGTGCCAACTGAAGGCCCGTAAAGAAGACTTTTACAACGCTGTGATCGACGTCTTCACGAGGAAAGAGCGGCAGATGGATATTATGTACAAATAATCTACCAAAAGGTGAGTCAGAAACTATTTTGGGCTACATTTTGAATTGATAAGTTTGGTTGAATGAATGCCGACTGCAAGCCATTTGCCTTCATATTGAGCAGTGTGTGTTCTCATTGTTGCTGACTGACAAACATAATTGGCCGCTGTGCAATAAAGATGGTGGCATTCTGATGATGGACGTGTGTGTGTGTGTGTGTGTGTGTGTGTGGAAGACTGAGAGTAGTACGTACACGATATGTCATCCTGATTGGATTTTTATTTATTTATCCAGGGGCGGAGTGGGACACAAAAAAACACCGGGACAATTCTGACTGCACCGGCCCACAACGAGCCCACAACTGGCCCAACCCATCCCTTCCACCTCCCATATATCAACTACACAAACTAAATGTATGGACTTAACGGAAATATGACCACTAGATGGCAGAAGGCAAAATCACACAATTGACAATAAAGTGTAGGTTCAAAGCTTTATCAGTTAAAGCTAATTCGCAACAATGTGTCCTGTAAACTCACTCGCATCACTAGTTGACGCCGGCTGGTTGTTTCGGAATAAATCCGTAATTCTTGAGCATTTTGATGCACTCTCCTCCAGCATCCGCCTCTTCTTTATTCTTGCCTTTTGCGGCCCCTCCTTTCTCTTCTTTCCCTCCATCAGGTCCGCTTCACCTGCTCTCTCTCTCTCTGACAGCCGCTCATTCATCTCCCTACGTTCACTGGATAAAGGCAGAGCGATACGCAGGTCCCATTTCCCATGAGGCTTTGCTCCGACCATTCTACATTAATTTATGAACAAAAAACCATATGTAATCGCTGACCAATTTATATTTGTGGTCATGAAAGTTATGTAACGTCTGAATAAAAATAATTAGATCAAGATAGGAGGCTAAGGCCGAATCTCGATTCTTCTCCTTGCCCCTTTTGCTTAATCTTGTCTTAGTCTTAACCCTAGCACTTGCAAGTGTAAGGGCCAAGGGCTGAGATCTTTCCCCTATGAAATGAGACGCCACTAGGTTTCGGGTACGTCATGCGTGACTGTGAGCTATGAAACTAGCGATTTAAAAAAAAAAGTCTAATGAAGAACATGGTTGCATATATATGTATACAACTGCGTAGAGCACGAAACAAGACTGTCGTCATTTTTAAATTAATTATAAGCCAAAAATACTTACATGTAGTGTATGTAGCATGATAGCTGGCAAGCTACCATATAAGCCAATGGAGTGGTGGTATACGCGCTAATTGTATCGGCAAAACTACCGTTTGAAAGTTTCAGTTAAGACCGACAATTCTATGCATCGCTCGTGTAGTACATTTCAGATCAAACCGAGTCATTATAAACATATAAAAAGTTGTTTAGATAGCTTTATTCATGTAAAATATTCCTCGCTTCAAGCAGCCATGTTTTTTTGAAAATTCCCGAGCTGGTTTCGCGGTGTGCTCTGGGATAGCCCTTGGAGGAGCAAGGTAGGTCTCCGATCATCTCAAAAACGAGGGCCATACAGCCCTTAACCTTACTCCTTAATCTTGATCAAGTTGGGTATTGAGACACCACTAGCTCTCACATGAACGCGCAATTTCAAGGGTAAGGGGTAAGATAAGGGGTAAGGGGAAGTACTGAGATTGGGCCTAAATAAAAATCCGTAGGCTGGATTAATGAGAGTGAACACACACCATGAGTTAGATGTAGAGAGACAACAAGTGTTAAATGGCCCATTCTACCGAATTGGTGCAAAGTCAGGTCGGAAATATTTAGATTTTTTTTATGTTTTATTCCCAAAACTTTGTCCGTATGTATATTGTACCATATCTAAAGTACACATATCTAAAATAACCGTACATTTTTAGATTGTATTTTCAGAATGTGTTTTTCCTCTTCCAAAAATTGTCACTACTAATTGTTTGTGTAGGGGTCGTCCTCGCCGAGGGCAGCAGCCGCATGCCTAAGGGTTGCCTAAGCAGACCAGGCACAGGCGGTGACGGTCCCCTTTCTCTCTGGCGTGCCCGCAGTCCGGGTACGCCTGTCTGGTAGACATATCTGTAAATACAAAGAATTAGTGCGAGTGAAAGTAATTGTAACAAAGAACCTTAACAGTCAGCGACTGGCTAGAAACAGTTACAATACAGTGACTCGACTACAGAATAAAACAAGTCAATAAACTCGAGGCACTCAGAGCTAGTGTAGGGATAAACCCGACTCGCCGGAGTATTAAGCACACGAGATAAATTAACAAGTAGCACATTTTTCCTTGAGCGTAACGAGAAGTGTGATGTTAGGTACGAATACCTAACGTCGAAAGTTGAAAAGAGACCGGAGAAGCGTCAATCGCTCATATTTATGCGCTCCTGAGGGGGCGGGCTCAGGAGATGATTGACGCATCTCAGCCTTCCAGGCGTGAATGAATAGTGTATTCGAAATTGGATGCGTGACTACGTCACTTCTAATCTGGTAATGTCGTAGGTTCTACGACGAGGAACTAAAGAATGGTAGCAAACACATGGCTAGTATTCACGTCTTTGAAGAGGTGTACACACATAAAAACATTATACTTTGCATAAAACCCAAAAAAGATTACTAAATTGAAGAGAATATGTGTTCGGTAGGGACAATTCTTAAGGTTAGCCTACACGTCGATTTTCAGACTTTGAAACACATTTATATCAAAACTATGGGATTTAGCTAGCCTGACGATGTCATACTCATAATTCTAGTCAGAATATGAGTCTGATACTGCTCCATTGAGCTGTGATTATGGGGCGTGTTTCACGAACCAGGAAAGAAAATGCCTTTTCGCTCAATTGGATACCTAGAACCAATAAGAGCAACGTAGTATGACCATCTGATACATTAAACTTTTACCGGATCCCGTAGGAAGGACGGCAAAAACATATTTTCTATCAACAAATGCTTGAATCGCGTTTCTCTGTTCCTCTTTCAAAATGAATGCACTGTCAATATCTGTGATATATGCATGCTCACGTTATACTTAGTAGCTGCTACTATGTGTTTCAATGGATTAGCGTTAGCAATAACCTAACAATAATGGGCTTGAGCGCTTCAGTTAAGACCTACAATACTCTGCAACATTTATGTTGCACATACACAACTAACCGAGTCAATGTAGACATAAAAAAGTCGTGTAGATAGCTTAATTCACATAAAATATTTCCCACTAACAGGCTCCCGAGACTCCGCCATCTTGGTACGATTTCGAATCTACCGTTAATTCAACTCAAGCCCTCTGTTCATCATTTTATAAAACCCGCCCTGACAATTTGATTGGCTAGATCTGTTTTGGATCTGTGATAATTTCTTCCCAACGGAGCAGTGCCAGAACGAACTTCCAGACCAAAAAAGTTGTGGGCGGGGTTCGGTCTGGTATCCAGGCTAGGATTTAGCTACTTACCATTCTGAATGCAGGGTCGTGGCAAAAACACAGGCTCAGCCAATTATAGACATCCTATTACGTAGACGCAGCATCGAAGTAACTGCCCGACAGGCGAGACGAGACACAGGGCCGCCATCTTGGAATGGTGATACGTTCCATTCAGTGTAACTGGTGTAATACGTTTGACAGATGCAACGAACTAAATACCACTGACATTCACACGTTTTTTTTGCCAACCGTGTTGCTATAATATAGGCTAGGACACATTATGACCTTGATTATAAAAAGAAAATGAATGCTAAGTATAAATATGCTCTGCGCTATATAAACAAACAAGAGCAGGTGCTGAGTGCTCACTCAATGGCTGATAATATGCTCAAAAATGACATCACTAGCTTCTGGAAGGAGGTAAAAACCCTTAATAGGGCTAAAGCATCTCTTCCACGCAGTATAGAGGGGGTAACCGATGCAGTGGCAATTGCTGACCTATGGAGGCAGCATTATGCAGAACTGTTTAATTGTATTAAATATGAGCCTTATCATATTGGCAAAATAGATCAAGAAAATATTTGTTTTACCCCCAATGATGTTCTTAGTGCCATAGGGCAACTTGCAGACAAGAAAGCTAGTGGCCTGGACAACATCACTGCAGAGCACCTTAAGTTAGCTGGGCCCAGGTTGGCAGTGCTATTGTCTATGTGCTTTACTGGAATTGTGACCCATGGTATATTGCCAGAGTCCATGATGTCAGTAGTTCTTGTCCCAGTTATCAAAGATAAGGCTGGTAAAATTGGTAGCATTGATAACTATAGACCCATAGCACTTGCCAGCATTCTCTCCAAAGTGCTAGAAAGATTAATCCTTGACAGGATAAGTGAATTTATAACCACCACTGACAATCAGTTTGGCTTTAAGCCCAAGCATAGTACTGACCTTTGTATTTATGCTCTGAAAGAGGCAATAGACACATATAGAAGGCAGGGATCTACTATGCTTATAGGGTTTATTGATGCATCCAAAGCATTTGACCGCGTCAACCACTTTAAGCTGTTTAGTAAGCTCAAGCTTCGGGGTGTGCCCAGTAGCTTAGTACGCATCCTTGCTTACTGGTATGCGAACCAGAGCATGAGTGTAAGATGGGGGAACATCTTATCTACCCCTTTTAAAGTTGGGAACGGGGTCCGGCAGGGGGGTATATTATCCCCAGCCCTTTTTAATATCTATATGGACAACCTTTCCAGGCAGCTGGGGGAATGCAGTACAGGTTGTATGATAGGTGATTCCCTGGTCAACCACTTTATGTATGCAGATGACCTAGCTATACTATCCCCGAGTACAGGCGGGTTTCAACAGCTGCTTAACATCTGTACTAATTATGGGGTCGATTTTGATGTTAAATATAATGCAAAGAAGAGTGTGGTAATGGTCTGTAGAACTAAGGAGGACATGGAAATTAAGTTTCCTGCCTTTCATCTTTCTGGGCAAGCTCTGGGGGTGTCCAATAGTACCAAATACTTAGGGCACATTATCACAGACACATTGGAGGATGATGCTGACATGTTTAGACAGAGGAGATTGCTCTATGTCCAAGCTAACATGTTGGTTAGAAAATTCCACCACTGTACATATGATGTTAAAATTAATTTGTTTAGAGCCTACTGCACCCCTCTCTATACAGCTCCACTCTGGGTGAATTACAAGAAGGAGAGCTTGCGTAAATTGAAAGTAGTCTTAGGATACTCCTGAAAAAACCCAGGAGTACTAGAGCCAGTCAGCTGTTTTGTAATATGGGTCTTACCACCTTCATGGCCTTGCTGAGGAACCTTACTTTTAAGTTTATGTGTCGGCTGGACCGCTCTTCAAATGTATTAATTGATCTGATGACAGACCCTGGCCGCAGCTCTGTCAAGTACACATCTAAGATCTGGGAACACTGGCATAAGTGCCTTTTTTAGCCCTTCTTTCCTTGTATATTTATATGCATTTATGAATGTATACTTATATGTAATTTATTGATTTTATGTATTGTACATCTCCCATGTGGGCCTTGAGCCTGTAATAAAGTTTATTATTATTATTCGACGGGGGGTTTATTATTCATAGTTGGCTTAACATTGATATAATATTCTGATCTGATATGAAGTGAACAGACGTCCGTAATCAAAACTGGGAGCATAATCCCGAGAGAAAAATGGTCTGCAATTTCTAAAGGGAAGAAACAATAGGCCTATTATGATTTGGCTTTATATAGGCTAAATATATATCCTACATAAACAATGGATGAATAGGCCTACATAAGATATCTAACACCTGAACGTTTTTATATCAACTAAAATTTGGTCCGTGTAGCCTACCTTCTAAAACGACCAAGCTGTTTTACTGGATTCAGAATAAAAACAAATGTGGTCTTACCCAGTGTTAGCATTTGAATATTGTTACTTGAATGACTTGTTCAGGTTACAATTATAGGCCTACTGCTAGGAAAGTATTGTCTTATACTTTGCTTAAAATGAGAATGCATCATCATACAAATCTGTTCATGGAATTAGCCTATTTATTTGTGGATGGATGGGTAGATGCAGTGGTGGTCCGTCAGGGCCTTCAAGGCCTTCTCTGCTGGCCTAAACATCATCAGAAAATAAATGTAATTTTAATATTTTCTAGTCCATTATCTTCATCTCATAGCTTCCAGCGTTGTCAATTTATGTTAGAGCTTTCATCCAATCATATTTCAGCTATCATGTGTTGCCACGCTCCGGGAAATCTTCCCTGAGAACAGAAATCTTCCCTGAGGCCTTCAGAATTCACATTGAAGGCCCGTGTACATCTGATTGGTTATCACAACTGGCTGTTTCAGTTCATTTAAGTTGAATGAACTGAAACAGACAGTTGTGACAACCAATCAGATTTCGAGTTGGCGACACTGGGCCTTCTAGAAGGCCCGGAAGATTTATTTCCTCGCGTTGAACGTGACACGTAAACGTCCTTTGATTGGATACTGAGGCAGACCGGTGCATTGCTTCAGTGAGTGCTCAGTTTAGCTGGCTAATGCGAAAACGACGTACATCGGTTTCAATGCTTATTATGCTAGTTGTTTCAATTGTTAAGACTAAATATAATTACATTAACCAACTCAAATAAACTAGTTTACACCAACTTGATAATTCCAGTTTTTGATACAATTACAACGCCATTTTCAAGACGGAACTTTCAAGAAAAACTGGATATCGTGAGGATGGGAAGTTTAATGAAACTGCTTTGCAGGTCGGACAATGCGATGTTTAGTGGACAAACTTGTTAAAGCTCACATAGGCTACTTTCGTTGGACTTAATAAAACTTTGTAGACTAATCCCTGAAAATCGCCTTTTATTTTTAAGTTGTGACAGTAATATCCAAGCGATCATATAACTGAGAGTTTACTACTCTTAATGTATTGTTAATACGGGTGTATTGACTTTTAAATGCTCCGTAAATATTAATAAAGTCTGTTGACTCGACTATAAGGTGATGCAATGCTCACTTATACTGCCTTTCTGTATAAATATAATGGTTCGAGAGCCATGGCGTCATAATGATGGTATTAGGAGGTGGATTCGCTCAGTTTAACATCGTGTAGGACATCGCTGAAGGCCTAGTCGTGAAATCCACTGGATAGATGGAATGGGCTGGAGTTTGCAGGTGGGAATTAATTAAGAAGTGATCAGACTGGAGTTGTTTTTCCGATGCCCATCTACCAGAGTAGATGGAGAACTATGTGTATGGAAGATGAGTAGGTATGTTACATCTACTTACACAACAATAATAATAAATCAAAGGAAATCAGCTTAACAATATCTTTTAAAAAAAGTCAAGAGCCAAGTTTCAATGTTTGTATTAACTTGAAAAATATTAAATTAAGCACATATCACACTCACACCACACAACACACCAAGTAATACATGTATATGGAGAGGATGGCCAAAGACAGGTGAGGGTGGAAACATTTATATTCTCAAAAGGATTAAAACCCCTGAAAGAGGACTGATTTGTTTAGCTTCTTCCTCATGCTTCCTTTTTGAAGCTCAAGAGATCCGAGCTTGGCAATGTGGTGCAGCCTTATTCTATGAAATACAGACACCACCAATGTAAGCAAGTCAGAGTGGTGGTTGTCAATGCCAAACTGGGTCTCTACGGCGGTATGTTTACCGATACGCCGACGGAAGAGAAAGAAGAGAGGCAAGCGAGCCGGCATCCTGTGCAGATCTCGGACGAGATACTGCAACCCACCGCTTCCAAGCATTCTACTAGCGAATGTGCAATCTTTGGACAATAAACTGGACGAGCTACACGCACGGATTAACTTCCAGCGGGACATTGCAAACTGTTGTGTACTGGCGTTTACCGAGACCTGGCTGGATCCTATGGTGCCTGACTCTGCCGTCACTCCGACCGGCTTCTCCATCTACCGGCAGGACAGGACTTCCGAGTCAGGTAAAAGGAAGGGAGGAGGGGTATGCTTGATGGTTAACTCTCGCTGGGGCTCGGATGTTGCTGCACTTTCAGCACACTGCTCACCAGACCTGGAGCTGCTATCGATTAAAGTTCGCCCCTTCTACCTCCCACGGGAATTCAGCTCCGTTATTGTCACAGCAGTATACATTCCACCGCATGCGGACAAAACGTGCGCGTTAGAGGAACTTTACGGAGTAATTAATGGACTTGAGGATGCTCACCCTGAGGCGGTTTCTATTGTTGTTGGAGACTTCAATAGGACCAATATGAGGAAAGTTTTACCGAAGTACTATCAGCACATAAACTTTCCTACCCGGGGTGATCAGATTCTCGACCATTGCTACTCACAGATTCGAAAGTGTTACAAACCCCTCCCCCGCCCCGCTTTCGGAAAATCGGATCACACCTCCATAGTATTTATTTGTCATATACACAGAAAAACAGAGTCAGACTGGGCATTGACATTCTAGGGACAAGACACCGTACAACAACCTACCATAGCATAACATAAAATAACATAACATAACATATAAGTACTCTGAACATAAATTCCACATTTAATAGATCATGGGTGCACCTCAATATTAGTTCTCCTAGACCTTAGTGCTGCTTTCGACACTATAGATCATCTGATCCTGTTACAGAGACTTGAACATCACGTTGGCATCAAAGGTTGTGCCCTATCTTGGTTTAGATCTTACCTCTCTGATCGCCATCAATTTGTTCATGTCCATGAGAAGTCGTCAAATCACACCAGAGTAAGCTACGGTGTCCCACAAGGCTCTGTCCTTGGACCACTGCTTTTTTCCCTCTATATGCTACCCTTAGGTGCTGTCATAAGGAAACATGGCATTAACTTCCATTGCTATGCTGACGACACCCAACTCTACCTATCAATGAAACCTGATGAAATTGTACATCTACCCAAGATAGAAGCTTGCCTCCATGATGTAAAATCTTGGATGACTAGCAACTTCCTGCTCCTCAACTCTGATAAAACTGAGGTTATGCTTGTAGGCCCCGATCAACTGAGAACTACACTATCTACCCATTTACCCACACTCAATGGCTTCCCAACACCCAACACTAACATCAAAAACCTTGGTGTAACTATCAACCAAGACCTCCTACTTGACTCACACATAAAACAGATCTCAAAGACATCATTTTTTCATTTACGCAATATTGCCAAAATTAGAAAGGTCCTATCCCTCCAAGATGCAGAAAAACTAATCCACGCATTTATTACTTCCCGCCTCGATTATTGTAATGCTCTCCTGTCCGGATGCAGCATCAACACAATAAAGAGCCTCCAACTTATACAGAACGCTGCTGCTCGTACACTCACCAGAACTAAAAAATATGAACACATCTCACCGGTACTCGCTTCTTTGCACTGGCTCCCCGTTAAAAGTAGAATCGACTTCAAAGTACTCCTGCTAACATATAAAGCCCTAAATGATCTGGCTCCAAACTACCTCAAGGAATTAGTCGTCCCCTATTGCCCTCCAAGGCTGCTCCGTTCCCAGAGTGCAGGCCTCCTGGTAATTCCAAGAATATCAAAGACCACAATAGGAGGGAGAGCATTTAGCTACCAAGCCCCTCTCCTCTGGAACAATCTCCCTGCCTCCATCAGAGCTGCAGACACCGTGCCTATATTCAAATCAAGACTTAAGACATTCCTCTTTAGTGCATCATATAGCCAAAAGTAACCGCGCCAACAAACCAATCACCTGCTGTACCAGCCACCCAGGCATATCCGAACACAAATTCAAATATTACTTGCATTTAGTACCGCAACATCAAATGTGTTTCCTGTTTGCCGAGTGGATGCATGTACGGCCCCGGCAAACAGATCACAACAAAAAACAAATTAAATTACTACCTGTAATTTAGTACCGCAACATCATATGTGTTTCCTGTTTGCCGAGTGGATGCATGTACGGCCCCGGCAAACAGATCACAACAAAAAACAAATTAAATTACTACTTGTAATTTAGTACCGCAACATCAAATGTGTTTCCTGTTTGCCGAGTGGATGCATGTACGGCCCCGGCAAACAGATCACAACAAAAAACAAATTAAATTCCTACTTGTAATTTAGTACCGCAACATCAAATGTGTTTCCTGTTTGCCGAGTGGATGCATGTACGGCCCCGGCAAACAGATCACAACAAAAAACAAAATGTTCAATGCCAGAAAAACTAAACATATCTAAGTATTGCAATATGCAACAGGCAAACCGACACACAGATGACATGTCCCTGGTTGGTGAAATGATTCATCTGTGTGTTTGTTCGTGCTGATTCCCGACTAACAGACCCGCAGACTGATTCGTCATTTCCTGTTTGTTAGATGGATCAGGAGGAGCCTCCTGGGCCTGATCACTCCCCTCCTCAGCCCGCCCCGAAACGCCCCTGCAGACCGGCTCCAGAGCAACACCAGCATCGCCCACGCCGCCCTGCTCCCCATCCTGGGCCCTCAACTCAGTCATCATCCCCTTGACGACTTCTCCCGCTGGATGTGACGACCCCCACCCTGGTCATCGGCAGCTCCATGGTCCGAGATGTCCACACCCCCCCCTTCAACAAGCGGCCCCTGCAAGGTCCACTGCCTCCCCGGAGCCAGGCGTGTTCCAATCGCTGATGGATGTGGAACTTTCCCTCCCCACCCCCACCACTCTGCACGTAGTCTCTCTACCTGGTCTACCTAGAGAAACCCTCGGCCAACCGCACCCACTGCCACTGCATTGCCGTCCACCTACTCTACCCAATACCCTATGCTAGCATTTATGTACAATATACATTATTGCCTCCACCGAAATGTTTCTCTGTCCCTACATCCCCTACCCCTGTAACAGTAACCCTATTGCCACAGTAATCTGGTCTTGTCTGTATCATGTATTTACCACCAGATGTATGTACACATATGTCCAGTGACCAAATGCTGGCTGTGTATTGCCCCTGTTGCTTCCTTTCCCCTTCTGCCACACTACCCTTCCCCTTCCCCCCTTCCCCCCGTCCCACCTTCCTGTCTCCACCCGGCCGACCTCAAGCAGATGGGTCCCCCCTTATGTGCCGTGGTTCTGCTCAAGGTTTCTTCCTGCCTAACAGGGAGTTTTTTCTTGCCCCTGTTGCCGTTGTGCATGCACTAAGGGGGTTCAGGCTCTGGGCTCTGTTAAGCGCCGAGAGGCAATTGTATTGTTATGGCGCTATACAAATAAAATTGAATTGAATTGAATTGAATAAATATACAAAATAAATATAAATATACAATACCATCTGCTAAACATATAATACACATATAGTAACCTAAACTAACCTAATATACCTATACTAACCTAAAGACAAATCAAATGAGTATCAAACTCTATCACTGTCCATTTAAAAGCCTGATGGCCCTGGGAAAGAAACTGCTCTCCAATCTACGGGTGCGAGATCGAATACTTCGGTAACGCCTACCAGATGGCAAAGGGGAAAAAATTTTATAGGATGGATGGTAGCAGTCTTTAAGGATCCTGCCAGCTTTCCTTATGCATCGTGTATGGAAGATGTCCTGCAGGGCTGGGAGCTCCCTGCCTATGATAAACTCTGCAGACCTGACCACACTGCGTAGGGCCTTACGGTCCTTGGCTGTGCAGCTCCCGTACCACACTGTGATGCAACCAGTCAGGATGCTCTCTATAGTACACCTATAAAAGTCAGTGAGGATGACTGATTCCATACCAAACTTCTTCAGTCTCCTGAGAAAGAAAAGGCGTTTCCGGGCCGCTTTCACCACCTTGTTCGCGTGAACAGACCAGGTGAGATCATCGCTGATGTTCACCCCAAGGAACCTGAAGCAACTGACCTTTTCCACTACAGATCTATTGATGTATAGGGGCGCATGCTCTTCCTCCTGCCGTCTCCTATAATCCACAATCATCTCTTTTGTTTTATTGATGTTAAGAGAGAGATGATTAAGATGTCGTACCTAGGGTCAGTGTTAAGACCTTCCCAAACCAAAAGCCCTGGGTAAATGGTAATGTCCGTGCTAAGCTCAAAGCACGGTCCTCTGCCTTTAACTCTGGTGACCAGGAGGCTTTGGGGAAGTCCAGATGTGACCTGCGGACGGCCATCAGAGATGCAAAGAGAGAATATAGGGACAAGCTGGAGTCCACCTACCTCAGCTCTGACCCCCGATGCCTGTGGGGTGGCCTGCGACACATCACTGGCTATAAAGGGAGAAGTAGCAGTGATGATCAGCCTGCCGCCTCTCTCCCTGACGACCTCAACACCTTTTACGGAAGGTTTGAGGCAACCAACCCCCTTCCTTCAGCAAGACTGGCCGAGGACCAGGACGACTTCACTCTGTCCCTGACCGTGGCTGACGTGAGGCGAGAGCTCCAAAGGGTGAACCCCCGGAAGTCATCGGGGCCCGATGGAGTCCCAGGCCGCGTCCTCAGGGGGTGCGCTGACCAGCTTGCGGAGGTATTCACCTCCATATTCAACTTATCACTGCATCTGTCTGAAGTCCCCACCTGCTTCAAGCAGGCCACCATCATCCCCATACCAAAGAAAACATCAGTAACCTGCTTGAATGACTACCGCCCTGTAGCACTGACCTCCACCATCATGAAGTGCTTCGAGCGGCTGGTCAGAACCCACATCTGCTCTACCCTTCCCAACACCCTGGACCCCTTTCAGTTTGCATACCGTCCAAACCGATCAACAGACGATGCCATTGCCCTAGCTACACACACCACCCTCTCCCACCTGGAAAAGAGCAACACATATGTGATGATGCTGTTTGTGGACTACAGATCAGCATTCAACACCATTGTGCCTGCCAAGCTCGTCCCGAAGCTCAGGGGCATGGGTCTTAAAACACCCCTGTGCAACTGGATCCTGGACTTCCTGACGAGCAGACCCCAGGTGGTGAGAATGGGCAACCACACCTCCTCCTCACTGACCCTGAGTACCGGGGCCCCCCAGGGCTGCGTACTCAGTCCCCTCCTGTACTCCCTGTACACGCATGACTGTGTGGCAACACACAGTTCCAACATCATCCTGAAGTTTGCAGACGACACTACCATCCTGGGTCTCATCTCTAACAACGATGAGACCGCCTATAGAGATGAGGTAAGGGTCTTGGCAGAATGGTGCCAAGACAACAACTTGTCTCTCAACGTCTGCAAAACCAAGGAGATGATCGTGGATTTCAGGAAGCTGCAGAGGGGTGTCAGGACCCCATACACATTGAGGGAGCTGAAGTGGAGAGAGTCTCCAACTTCAAATTCCTCGGTGTGTACATCAAGGATGACCTAACCTGGTCCATGCAGGCAGGCTCAGCAGTCAAAACTGCACAGAAGCGGCTATACTTCTTGAGGAGACTCAAGAAGTTTGGCATGTCTTCAAAAACATTAACAAACTTTTACAGATGCACCATTGAGAGCATCCTCTCAGGCTGCATCACTGCCTGGTATGGTAGCTGCTCCGCTGCCGACCGCAAGGCCCTGCAGAGGGTGGTGAAGACGGCGGAGCGTATCACCGGCAGCCATCTCCCCTCCGTGCAAGGCATCTACAACAGTAGATGCCTGAGGAAAGCAAAAAAGATTTTGAAGGACAACAGCCACCCAGGCTATGGACTGTTCTCATTGCTGCCGTCTGGTAGACGCTACCGGAGCATCCGAACACAGACTACCAGACTCACAAATAGCTTTTCCCCCCTGGCTGTAAGGCTTCTGAATCAGAAACACTGAACCACTGAACCGTTTCCACCTCCACCTACTCCCTGCTCCCCCACTCATACAATTCACTTCATAGATATATTTGCACAATTTTTAAAAACTTTTAACTTATTCTTAACATTTCTTTTTAACTTATTCTCACACTTAAACTGCTGCTAGCCCTTCTACTGTACTGTAACTGTTGAATGTTAATGTTATATTGTTATAATATATGTTGTTCTTTAAATTGTTGTATCTTAATGTTACATTTTTATATGTTTCATTGTCATAGTGTTTATAGAGTTTAATGTTATTTTTTTGGTATATGTTATTTGTATGACGTTTACTGCGTAGATGAATGATGCTTGCCAAGTCATAAGAATTTTGCTGTGCTGAAGCAATTTGGTACATGCAATAATAAACACACTTTGACTTTGACTTTGATCCCCCAGCATAAACACATCTTCCGTTCCAATTTCACCTTGAACGATGTGTAGTACTGCTGCCACCTTTTGTGTTTGAGCTCGCAATGCTTGGCGGATCACCCTCTCTGCAGCTCTCATCACCTTATAATAATAATAATAATAATAATACAATAATAACAAAAAACAATAATTATACATTATATTAATATAGAGCTTTAAACAGTGCTTTCTTAAAAAGCAACTTATATTCAAAGACAACCAGATAAAAAAATCAACAAGATAATGAAATCAAACCTTCACTGTGCCCAGTGATGGAATCACTCGTCCGCCGTTGTTCTTCAGAGTCAGAAGGTGGAAATTCCGATCAAATGAAGCTGGTACAGCATCTCTTACCAAGCTATAACGGCACACATCACAGGATAGCTTGCGCAGAATTTGCTTGACGACAAACCCTGCGATATAGGCAAGTGCATTCTCCACCAGTCCACCAAACCGAGTGGGGAGGTAACTATGGTCAGACACAAGAGCTGAAATGTTGGCAAATGGAGATGGATGCGCTTCATCAGTTTCAACAGAGGACATCTCCACAGCAGACAGGGACACGATGTCATCTAGAGCTGTCACATTGCCTGTCTCACTTGGCGAGACACCACACCGAACCATCACACAACACTCTTGCCAAGGCTTCTTTGAGTCTGGTCTTAAGAGTGGTAGGAGAAGCAGGCAAGGCATAGCTATGATCCTAGTAGAAAGA
Organism: Sprattus sprattus; assembly: GCF_963457725.1. NCBI lineage: Eukaryota > Metazoa > Chordata > Actinopteri > Clupeiformes > Clupeidae > Sprattus > Sprattus sprattus. The sequence goes on from NC_137926.1 coordinate 30,826,172, forward strand.
GGGATGAACATGGTTTGAGTAATGTTTTACTTTACTTACAAAACATCACTTTGACACCACTAGTTTATGGCCCACACAAAGATTGTATCCTATGTGGCCCACAACCACTTTCTTTCTGATAGTCATCAGCTATCAAAGCCAGTTATTTATTTAGTGTGTTAAATGAGTGCCATCAAAACAAGTGAGATTTAAATAAGTCCAGAATCATTATTATATGATGTTTAAAGTAGAAATACTCACATCAGTAGGCTGAGGTTGTAGGTCTGAGCTTGCCATTTCTGGGGTATCCTCAGAGGCCACAGACAGGCTTTCTTCGGCTCTTCTGGAGGTAGATGTAGCTCTGCCCTTTACCAACTAAATCGAAGAAACATTATGCACAATACATAAAACAATATGTAAAATGATAGGTTTGTTTGACAGTCGAATATTTACATGTATGAATGCTAATAGCCTTATAATGATTCACCTACTTTTTGGAGGTGAACCGGGAAGTTGAAAAGGGATGGAATAACTCCATCACGTAGTCGGACAATCTGACCAGTGCGATCAAAATCTGCCTGCTTAAAATGTTGACTGCAGATGATCGAGTGATCAGTTGCAGTGAATCCCTCCCTCCTCAAAGCCACTTCCCACTTCTTCCTTAAAATGTTGTCTTTTGGAAAGTGTCAGATGTAATCTTGATTAGTGCTGGTTCATCATGTTTACATACATTTATTTACATACATTTGGGTCATTAAGTTTGCTGTCATGGTCATACGCTTGTTGTGTGTTAGCTTAGTGCTAGCTGATACGAGTTCAATTCTCAACTCTGGCAGTATTGATATTATACCATTCATAAAATACAACCAATAGTATGGTAATGTTAAATCTTACTTGTGAAAAGTAATGCCCCGATTTCTGTTAGAGACTGTTCGTTTGTTTGAGCAGGAGTACGCTGAACACCAACCCGGCATCTTGTCTCTTCAGTAGAAAACGTTACAGTATCGATACTAGTTAGATACAGTTACACTCACCATTCCAAGATGGCTGCGTATTTCTTGCGTCCTGGCAACCAATGCTGCGTCTACGTAATAGGATGTCTATGCAGCCAATGGACTAAAACTCTTGTGTTTCGGTAGTGACATGAAAACTGGGGACATGATTTTTTAAGTATAGTTTATTTATTTAAAAATTAAACCCACAATAAATCTAAATCTTACAACTTCTATTTAAACTAAATCATAAAGATCTTTGAAATAACACTATTGAAAAAATTGTTTTAAGTGTTATTTACAGAAATAGCCTACCACTCCTCCCCTGTATTTAATGATCGACCGTGGGTGTGTGCCACGCTTGTGCGTACTGTTGTCACGTAGCCTATTAGCCTAAACCATAAATAAGGTAATCTGGCTTCCATAACTCAGTGCCTACCCTCTTTCTGATTTCACCGCACGTCACTGATACAGATTATGTTTCTTCTATTCATGTCCTTGCCAAAATACAAGTAATTTAAGAAGTGACCGTGAGAGCGTTTCAATAGTGAATGTAATAGCGTTTCAGTAGTATCGTATGAAATTTCAAGGTCATCAGTTACAACGGTCGTCAGTTACACCTCAGGACCAACGCCAACGGTCAATGGTAAAGCAGCGAGTAAGGGCATGACATTTCAGGTTTTGTTTTTCGTCTGTAGGACTGAGCAGCAAAATAACGTCCTTGTTAAAGGTCCGATGGTACAGCGTTTTCTGTCTGACTGTAAAAGAAAAAACACGTCAGACGAGCTAACGTTAGTGCTAGCTTCTTAGGCTAACACACCCACCAATATGCTAGCTAACAAGCAACGTTACAGTTACATTGCTAGCTAGCCACCATTAGAACTATGCAAATTAATGGAAAGCCCCAGTTATCTTAAACAATAAAAATAAAACAATTCTACTTACTTTTGTCCTGGTTTAGCTTTGTGCTGTAAGTTGCCCTCGTTTCATAGCGGGGACAATAGTTCCGTATTTCGTTGCCTGGAGTAGGTGCAAAATGATATAACAAAAGTATTGTAACAAATCAAATATTTGTTATAATGTCGTGCGACGGGCGCATACTTTTCTATGTGTGATGCACTAGCCCTCAACGATGTTCCCTAACAATGTTCCTTACTGTTCTTATTGCATGTCGTTGTTCTGTGTTGGGACTGAGTTTATACAGGTGTGTGACGGTAACACAGTCTGTTCGAGATATCTTGTATCAGGGCATAAAGCCTGTGCCATTTTGACATTGTGTTATGTTTAGTATTTAGTAATAAAAAGCCATATGATAGATAGAGTATCCATCTATCTATCTATCTTATGGCTTTTTATTACTAAATACTAAACACAACACAATGTCAAAACATTGTGAGGGAACATCGTTGAGCGCTAGTGCATCACACATAGAAAAGTATGCGCCTGCCCCACAGCATTATGGGGCGACTCTGCCGGTACGTTACAATATGTATTATCATTATTTGTTAAATGTAGCTATTATGTAGTTTTTTTGGTGTGTTTGGACAGCCCGACATAGCCTACTTGTTTTATTTCAAGTTGCATAGCTCTTGATTAGTTAAATCATGCCTAATTAAACTGGCAAGCCTGGTCGACCAAAACTAACATTGTTATGATAACTTAAATTTGTATTTCATGACACATCAAAAATGACGCAAATTGCTGTAAAACTGAACTTGAACTGATCTTTAGACTGAATGGTAATAACAAGGAACGTCACGCATTCATTCACGTTTTCTTATCTGGAATTAATTATAGGCTAAGAACAATATTTAAGGATTTACCTTTCTCCTAGGCACGTTTCTCTTTAATTGCGCCTCGGATGGCTTAAGCCTCTTCATTATTTCGTACTTCAAAGTTTCTTGAAGACACACACACTAACCAAGCGCCTCACTGTGCTAGCATGTTCTGACAACACCAAGGAGGTACGTAGGCTACCCTTTCCGTTTTCAATTTTTGGCTCATTTTACCCTAATGTTAGATTTCTTTTTTAATGTCAAAATATTGGTTGGAGATAAAAAAATACTCTGCCCACAAAAAAACAACACTTTTTTCTTGTTGTTGCTGGGCTCAGGTTTATGCGCCCCCCTCTGAGTGGCGCCCTAGGCGACCTCATATACCGCCTGTAGGAAAGACCACCCCTGTAGCAAACACATACATATAACTGAAAAACGTATACATACACATTTGAAACATTTATACAAGTAAATGTGAAACACTTGCACATGTATCTAAACTTTTTAAATCTGTGTAATCATATGCAAAGTGGCAGAGAAGATTTGGCACATTTTTCATGGACGCAACTGTTGGAGCCAACTAATTATTAAGTATTATAAACTAATTCCTACACAACCCACATACTCAGCTCTGCGGCTCATCCCCCAAATGCATGTTCCTTACAAATGTGGCACCATTTAAAAGGTAAATAAACAGGCTTTCCAATGGTATAAGATGTATTGCCAAGAAGTAAATAATCTACCAAACACACATTTCCTTACTTTTTGTGCTATGTTTAGATACATATAAATGTTTTACTTGAATGCATGTAAGCATTTCATATGTATGTGTACAGAGGTATGTATGTATGCGTATGTGTTTCTCATATGTATGTATAAGTGTTTCAGACAAGTATGTATAATGATTATATGAGCGTGCATACGTTTACGGAGTATGTATGTAGGCTACTGTATGTGTGAGTGTTTCAGTAGTGAGGTTGAGTGTGTTCCAACCCTACACTTTGCACTAACCCCTGTAATACAGGGACCTGAAGTACAGGGCCCTGACATCTACAGTGCACTCCTCATCGCTCAGGGGGTGCTTTATCAAATAGAAGCACCTGGTGGAAGTGACGGACGCAAATCTGCTCGCGATTCCCGGGAAAACTAAATAGCCAGCTATCTTGCATAACTGCCATGCAATTCTAATGGTAATGCTACCTAACTTGGTATGCTAACTGTCGGTAGCCTATACATCGTGAAATCAACCAAAACACTGATGTAACTGGCTTTAATGTTAGTAGTACATTTAATATCAGTACAGTTGCTTAACACTGTCCAATGACTGACATAGCCATCTGTCGTTTATTTAGATGCACTTTTTTTCGGACTAGCCACAGGCACTGGGTGGGGGAATAGCCCGATAGCTTAGCATATCTGCCATGCAATTCTAATGGTAATGCTACCTAGCTTGGTATGCTAACTGTCGGTAGCCTATACATCGTGAAATCAACCAAAATACTGATGTCACTGGCTTTAATTTGATAATGGCATGTTAGTAGTACATTTAATATCAGTACAGTTGTTTAATTACTACATTTACGGTCTGTAGCCTGGTGATCTACAGCCTCTGCCACCTTAGCCACCGCTAACCATCATGTCCGCCATTGTTATCGTTATAAAATGAAAAGCTAGCTTTGGCTCCTCCTGTTCCGTACGCAGCCGTTTTGGGGCGAGTAGTGACCATCAAATAACCCTACATAAATCGACCGAATTCAGGGTATGATACGGGCATTTTCAGTGCCCTGCATTCTGCTGATTTTGTCAGTGTGGCCCCCTAACCCCTGAAAGTCGGGGCTCGAAGGGCTCAAGTGGTCGACATGGAACACACTCGTTGAGATCGTTTTCAATAGTGAATGTGAGAGTTTTACATAAGTATGTGTAAGAGTGTCTCAGTAGTGAGTGTGTGAGAGTGTTTCAATAGTTATGTCCTAAACGGCCCCTCATATTATGAGAAAATATTGTCTCTATTGCAATGAGTCAGCAGCACTGTGCAACATGGCCCAACTTCTGTGGAAATATCCAAGTGAGCGTACTTTCGGGGACTAGAGCGTACTAGAGTGCCCCCCCCCTGCGGCACTCTATGATTTCATATTTTAAAGTTCTGCATAGTGCATATTGCAGAATCCGATGATCTACATTTGGGGGTGTTAATAAACAGCTGGAATTATGGAGTACTTGTGCCTTGGAGCAAGTATTCCAGGGAATCCGTTCTTCCGCCAATAAAGTAGGGAAACAATACCTTCCACCATAAAATGTATTTAGTCAAATGGCGAATTCAGATGCACAGGCCTAGCAACGATAGACGTACACAACGGAAAATTACCACTTGTGTAGCAAATACGCATCCAGTTCGAGAATGACGTCACCTACGGTCATAAGGCTTGGTACATTCTTCCTGGGCAGTGTGGCTTTTACCGTGCGTTTCAGCTGCCTTGCCAGGTTCTTTAGAAAACAATCCACAAATTATCTTACGTTTATATATTGTTTCTATTCTTTCTTCTTTTGTCACGAGAAAAAAAAATCAAAACTGAAGTCGTTTCGGTAACGGTAAGATGGGTTCTAAATAACAGTTTTTTTTAATCAAGCCTCTTCAAAATGGCTGCTGACCGTCGTATTTTTATGATGGCTATCAAGCTAGCTGCTAACACTAGCCGAATCCTTTGGATCAGTATTAGTGGCGATTTAGCCGGTTAGCTAGCCAGCTGCTGCATAAAATGGCGCCCTGATTGCAGAACATAAGCATTTCTTCCCTATACCGGCATTTTATGGCACAGTGAATGCGTGTTGTTATAATCGTACCAACTATTAGCCCCCCTAGAGAACCGACAGATATTTAGACTGCAAACGTAGAATTTCGAAAATAAGTTGTCGGTTTGTGTTTCAATTGGGTAACGTTAGCTTGCTAGACCAGCTAGCTAACTTCGTTTTAGATGGCAAGCTCAATTAGCTACCAAGTTAGGTAATATCCTTTACCTATCAAATCCGTAGAATAGTAAGGTATTTGACTTGTCTGCTAAGCGATCTTGCATGTTGAATTTCTATGTGTTCATCTTATTTGATGCTTGCGACGGATTCACTGAAATCTGTAACATGTGAGCTACCGTTTGCAAGAAACTGAGCTAGCTGGACAATATAAGTTGGCTAGCTATTCCCAGCTATTTGAATTACATAGGCAATATGGAATAACCAACTATCTAGTTTAGTGCAACACACATACAATTAAACTATTTGGCCTGCAAATTGTTTAGCGTATAGTCTAATTTACAAAATAAGTGTATTTTCCTGGTTGGCTAGCTTGCTTTCCTTGAACGTTATTTTCTCAGCTTTAGCCTTGAAAATCGAAGCATCAACAGCAGGCTTTGCTGAACAGCTGAGTAAAATTCTCTAACTTCAGATAGCCTTCGCTAGGCAAGTTAACGCTACCAACCCAATTCATTTTAAAGAAGCATTAACTAATTTACCTTAGGTTAATTAACGTTAACCAGACAAATCAGACTCGTATGCGTGATTTAACCTAACCAAAGTTGCTTGTTGGACCACTGATGATACGATGATATGAATCGCCGAAGGACTAACATGGCTACTAATTTGGCCTACCGTTAGCCTTTCGGTGAAAAAATGTTCAGTAACCAGAATGTGATCCAATAGGCCAAATTGTTAGCTTGCAGTCTAAATTCAACTCGACTACATTATACATCAACTGGTGCGTTAATTGGTTAACCAGTTGATAACTTTCGCAAAGGTTGGTTGTTTTATGAACGTTATAAGTTATGATGATGAATATTTTAACGGGAACGCTAGCTGGCCAACTTAAGCCTTTGTTATCATCTGCTCTTGGCTAACCGTATTAGCCAGGCTTGTGAGTCGGAGCAAGTTTGTTTTAGTGTAGTCATAAATTAGTTTACTTTTCAGAAATCTCTTCGGAAAAAGTACCACTGACTTTTGTAAGATAGCTAAGTAATATCTTGAAGCCTTATTTAAAAAAAATCGTGATGTCTGTCTTTGCTGTGTTAACTTGGGCTAATGTCTTTGTCTTTTCCCTCAGATCGTTTTTCCCCACCCCACCCTTTGAACATTATTCTTTTGAAGATTCTTCGTTGTCAAGCCGCCAAAGTGGAGAGTGTGATTGCAGAAGGGGGTGCTTCTCGTTTCAGGTATGTGCGGGGTGGCTTAGTTTTATCTCCAGTATAGCTGCTGGGGTCAATATGCCCCATGCAATTTTAACAGAGACAATATTTTCTTGCTTATCCTGCCGTGTGTGATTGAGAGTGTTTTCGTCTTGAACGGATTTGTAAGAATTATTTTTGGTGTTGTCTGTGTTTAATAGTCTTGGTGGCGTCATCCCCAAATGTAGGTCATGTCTTTCGATCAATGTCAGCATTCATTTCAGACACAAGTCAACTTGTGCTGTGTGCTCACTATGTTCAGCGTCTGCGCAGGCCATGTTTTCACTGTATCTCCCTAAATGTGGCATCTCTCCCCATTATGCACCTATTTAGTTGCCATATAGACGAACCAATCACCATCGGTGTTGCGCAGCGTCCATCGTCGTGAGCAAGTGGAAAGCTTATTGAATTAACTTGTTAATTCATGCAAACGGGGTAAAAAAAGAGTTAGTTTTCAGAGACATGACTTGCCCGATGTTTTTGTAGAGTATTGGTGCGCTAAGGGATCTAATGTTAATCTTCCAGCACGCCACAGTCTCCCTCTTTTGTGTGTGTGTGTGTGTGTGTGTGTGTGTGTGTGTGTGTGTGTGTGTGTGTGTGTCTGTGTCTGTCAGTCCTGTCCTTTGTGATGACAAAATGGTCGCCATCACCATTTTATCCTTCTCTTGCAGTGCTTCTTCAGGCGGAGGCGGAGGTAGGGGTGCACCTCAGCACTATCCCAAGACTGTCGGCAACAGGTATAGCATGTTGTCCTTGTGCCATCACCTGTGATGTGGTAACATTAGCTGTGCTTGTTTACCCTGAGGCTAATTTCCTGTGTCTATCTTTCTAGCGAGTACCTGGGGAAGTCCCCAGGGCCTAGCGTTCAGAGATGGGTTCCTTCAAGAAGCACTAGACGAGATGTCAACACCTCCAACGAAAAAGAACGACATGATACCATATTCAGGAAAGTAAGAGGGTGAGTGTCTGCCTGATACAAACGATCAAGGGGCGCCCATGGTAATCTATAAAACAATATTTTCAAATCTTATGTTTGTCTTTCTCTCTGTCTGTGTGTCAGTCATTTTTCCACTCTTCCTCTCCTCCCTTTGCCACTTTGAGCATTGTGTTTTGAAGTGTTGCACATGCCCTGTTTGAGAATCAGCTGATGTTTTCCAGCTCTTCAAAATGCCAAGGCTGTGCCAATAAACAGTTGCTTTTTGTTCTCCCAGCAAGCATTGGCTGTGTCCCTGACCTGACTCTGTTTTCTTTTTGCAGCATACTTAATAAGCTGACCCCTGAGAAGTTTGACAAGCTATGCCTTGAGCTCCTTAATGTGGGCGTAGATTCTAAACTCATCCTCAAAGGAGTCATCTTGCTGGTGAGTCTTTGCAGCACAGTCATTGTTCAGGTCTGGCCCACTTGTATACTTCATTGGGCTGGTCGATAAAACCTTGAAACGGGACGGTAATAAAATTGATGTTTTACATAGATGACGTGAAGTTTTTATGCTGGATAGGTTTAACAATCCATCACACAGCAGAAACAGCTAGTCGGTCTGCAGTATTTGTCTTGCACGTCAAAGCACACATCCATTTCCTTCCTCAAAGCATTGTGCTACCAGCGGTGAGGAAGGCTGTCAAAACAAGACAACAAATTTGTGGAACTGACAAGGGCGTGAAAGTGAACTTATATAGAAGTTGTTTGGATATCTTAAAAGTGACGAAGTACAGATTAAGATGGCCTGCAAATCATGTGGTAATGCATGATGCCCCTGATCACAGTGGAGAAGGACCAGTTCACATTGATTACAGTGCTGGCCTCAGCCACTTTTTGCATGGTTAAATGTTTGTTATTTTATTTTTGTTAATAAACGATACTCTAAAGTTGATCTAATGAACCCTCTTTTTTTCATGCTTTGGTCCTTATCAGGAAGATAATCTTCAAAATGGCAACACTACCAAAATAGATGTTGTAATAAATATTGATTTTGATCAATATGGGGAGGGGGGGGATAATTTTTCACCATATTGCCCAGCCCTAATGTTTAATGAGGTGTAAGCGGGGTTCTTGTCATGTAGATGATGACAGTTTTGAGAGATGAGTGTACAAAAGGACTTTTATTTTCATATGCTTAGCGTTTCTCATTCGCACAAATACAAATAAGTCATAGAGAATGTCTTAAAGTGTTGGCTGCGTCGGCTATGTATCAGCTGCTATTTCCTGCCCCGAAATTTACGTTAAAATGAAGGTTTTTTTATTTTTACATGCCAAATTAAAAAATTGTAGTCAAAAATAGATTGTCCCTTTTGAAACAATTCTAATCCAGTATGTTTTGTCAAATTCAACTTAATTGCTCCTCAGTACTCTTCAGTACTTGTCCGTTCAGTGTGTGCTCAAATATGAAGCGGGTGGTCCTACACAGTCCTGTCACTAAATGGAAAATAAAGTGGCTCAGTCTGTAATTTTTTGTCAAGACTTTTATTCTGTTAACACATTACTCACATTTTTTGCACTGAAAGAAGTTATGTAACCTTCTTGTCAACTGAGGGCTCCCTTAGTTGGGACGGGCTTAGTGTTCAAAACTTTTGATGGCAAAGAATCTTCATTATATTGGATCACTGCTACATGGTTAATCATGTATGAATATGATTAGTTGTTGCAATAAATCAGTCACAATTACTAAACTAATTTGAAAATAATACTCCAATTCATCTTTGCTGTACTATAGTTGTGGATCTATTTGGCATGAGGAGTGTTTTTTTCCCAGGAGTGTTACTTATGCCTTTATGCTTGACTTATGATATTGATATGGTAGCAATCCCACAGGAATTGGCTCAACGACTAATTGGGCAAAGAGACGTATCAAATTAGAGGAAATCAAATCCTAGAAGTCCTTTTATTGACCAAATAAGGCAACGGTGGGACACCTTTGAATGATGAAGAAATGTTAATAAAAGCTACACATTAGGCTCAGTAGGTAGCTATTAGGAATCTTCAAACCCAGATGGCATTCAAACATTGTGCTAATAAAATTGAATGGAAACATGATCCTGTTGCTTGCAGACGATTGAAGGTGATGAATTTGATAATTTTTTGCTTTACTTAGGGAGAGGTTTGCCTTAAGGTTTGTTATTCCTAGGGGTAAAAAGAAGGAAAAAAAACAACCTGTATTAATCCCTTGGGCTAGCCTATAATGAGACTGCATTTGACAAAATATACATTTGCCGTTGTTTTGTAGCCCAATTATAGTCAGCTTATTATAGTATGCTAACATATTTAATGCACTTACAAAGGGCATAAGTGTGTCCATCACCTGCTTCAGAACAGGTGATAGTTTTGTAGAATGGTTGTAAAATGGGTACCTAGAATCTGGTACAGAGGAGGGACACACTGACACATGAAAAACACAAGCAATACAAGGTTGAATTGTATTTATGTATGTATGTAGATACCCTTGACTCCCAATTTCCTGCAAATCTTTTTTTTGTTGTCTTTTTTTGATCTATGCAGATCGTAGACAAGGCCCTAGAAGAGCCCAAGTACAGCTCGCTCTATGCTCAGCTATGTCTGCGCTTGGCAGAGGATGCACCAAACTTTGATGGCCCAACACCTGAGATCCAACCCTCCCAAAAGCAGAGCACAGTAAGCACTCCTATGATTCTTTCAGTATTTGGTTAAATGTGTGTTTGTATGTATGTATGTATGTATGTATGTATGTATGTATGTATGTATGTATGTAAAATAAATGTGTTTATATTATTATTTATTACGTTCAGACCTTCAGAAGACTTCTGATATCCAAGCTTCAAGATGAATTTGAAAACCGCACCAAAAATGTTGAAAGTGAGTGAGCAGCCCCTCTTTCTGAAATGCTTTGTGAATTCTGTTGTGGGTCATGTTACTGATTCTGCGGTTTGCTCTCCTGTTAGTCTACGAAAAACAGGACAACCCTCTCACCTCTGAGGAAGAGGAGCAGCGAGCCATTGCCAAGATCAAGATGCTCGGCAACATTAAATTCATCGGAGAGCTTGGCAAACTCGACCTCATCCACGAATCTATCCTTCATAAGTGCATCAAAACAGTAAGTGGATCTCACGCCTAATACTTAGCCTGCAATTTTGATGTTGCCATTCTTATCTCATAATCTGAATTCTCAAGGACCTGAAAAGCCTTTAAAATGCAAAACAATTTATATGCAATGTTTGTCCCAGGACTGGCCTCCTAGGCAGGGATTGAGGCAGACTGGTAATCTTAACAACAGCGTCATAAGAGCGCTGTTTTGTAGAGCACTTCAAACCTTTGCAGTTTAGATACTATTTCATGAGTGTAGAGTCAATATTGTGTGCCACTCTTGGATGACTTGGATCATTGCAGGGTCATGTTGCATCTTTCATGCTTCAATATTCCACCTCTGTGCTCTCTTGCCCAGCTTCTGGAAAAGAAGAAGAGGATCCAGCTCAAGGATATGGGGGAGGATCTGGAGTGCCTCTGTCAGATAATGAGAACGGTGGGGCCGAGACTCGATCATGAGAAAGCAAGGGTAAGTGCTCCCATGCCCACATCACTGACTCACTACCAGAGTCACATACAGTAAAAGACTTCCTGACTGATGCCTGTCTCTCTTCCCCCAGTCTTTAATGGATCAGTACTTTGGCCGTATGCAATCCTTAATGAACAACAAGGACTTGCCAGCAAGGATTCGTTTCCTGCTGCAAGATAGAGTGGAGCTGCGAGAAAACAACTGGGTTCCTCGCAAAGCTTTTATTGACAACGGACCAAAGACGATTAACCAGATTCGTCAAGATGCAGTGAAGGTAAATTTATTTTTTGATTGATTGATTGATTCTTTGCTTTTTATGTTTATTTGATCACTACATATTTAAATATTTTGTTGTAATGACTAGATATTTCAGTGTTTTGCCTTTTCACTATATTGTACTGTGACTGTTTTGAGCTGTCAGCTGTACCTCAGTAACATATTTAAAAACCGGCTATTTGCTTAGGTTCCTTTTTTCCCTTCTCAGGATTTGGGTGTCTTCATTCCGCCCATGACCCAGGGAATGAGAATGGACTTCTTTCTGGACGGCCCCTTTATGCCACCCAGGATGAAACTGGACAGAGAAACTCTCGGAGGATTGGCTGACATGTTCGGACAAATGCCAGGTGGGTGACACCCCCCCGCCCCGTTATTGATTTTATTGTTAACTGTGAGGAAAGGGCCTGATTGATTTGTGATCCTCTACTTTGAGTTCCTTATCAGAGTTTAAGGAATCTATATTTGAGCGTTGACTTTCTGTGCCTGTGTTTAGGCAGTGGCATAGGCACTGGTCCAGGAGTCATTCAGGACCGCTTCTCGCCCACTCTGGGCCGCCATCGCTCCAACCCGCTCTTCAACGGACACACTGGACACATGGCTCCTCCTCCACAGGCTCAGTTTGACTTGGGCGCCAAACCGTTCATGAAATCCAACCAGGTAATGGACCCCCCCCCCCAAAATGTGTATTATGGAGAACAGGCTAAAATTGGGTATTGTGATAAAACCATCAGTTCAGTAATCCAGTTCAGTTAAAAAGCCCATAACAAACTACGTATGGTTGAAAGTGTGAATGCAGTTTGGAAAACATGCAAGAGGATTACCTTGATGGCGAAAGTTTCAAATGGCCAAGCTGTCATATGGCCTAATGTCAATTTATTTTCAGACTTGTAAATGCTCCAGTAATTATGTCAAGCTTATGTCATCTTCACAGCCTTGACTCAAAAAATTCAGTGAATACACTTTATTTCAGATATATATATACCCTTTTTTTCAGATTAAGAGCGCACATTAATATAAGGATATGGTCTTCTTTATGATAGGGACAGAATCAGCATTTCCATAGTCAGAACCAGACCCATCCATCCCAGCAGCAGCAGGCCCAGGCCAAGGACATGGCTCCCAGGTTCATCAAGAAAGGAGCGCTGAATGCAGATGAGGTAAGAGCTCTTGGAGTTCACCGCCCAGCCTCCTCAGGCAATGTGCCCAGTGATTATAAAAAGACGCGTTATTCTGAGGAATCCCCCTGCTGTCTGTTCTCTGGCTTTCTCTCTTCCACTAGTCTCCTCCTCTGCTAAGTCTGTCTGCTCCCTTCTTTTGTCTCTCCATCTGCGACAGCCAGCAGGTCCACTGATTGCGATTATGAGATATGAGGGCATAAGTTCAGACCCAAGGGGATATGACCTTTGACCTACTGTGATGTGTTCTGACGCTGATGTGTCCTCCTTGCCCTCCCCACCCCCTGCCTTCTCCCTCTAGATCAGTCTGAGGCCAGCACACTTATTCCCCGTTAACAAAAACCAAGTGCCAAAGCTGCAGCCGCAGATCCCCACCATGATTCCTCCCAGCGCACAGCCTCCCCGCACCCAGACCCCTCCTCTTGGACAGGTGGGTATTCGAGGCCTTATTTTTCATCAGGGATTCAAGGGGGACTGCAACACATCCCTATCCATCTGTGCCTGCTCTGCTACACACCTCATTCAACTCGTGAATTTCACACTTTGTGTGACTGAGCTACCCAGATTACTAATATTCTCAAGGTGATGGGGACATATTCAGCCTGTCTGCTCTCCTATCAGCTTGACTAATAACCCTTGTCAAATTGTCTCAAGGGGAAACAGCAAGAGCGAGTTGTAATTCCTTTTTAACATGCTTTATTGACAGCCTCAACTTGGTCTGAAAACCAACCCCCCTGTGATCCAGGAGAAACCTCAGAAGACAAACAAGAAACCTGCCCCGGCTAAGGAGGAACTCCTCAAAATGACAGTAAGAAGATTCCTCATCAGATTAGTGTTGGCAGCTCCTCTTTCTTTAGTGGTCAGTAAAGGAGAATGTTCAGCACCAGGTCGATAAAAGACAAAGTTAAACAATTGGGTCGGTGTCATTTGTCTGCTTCCGCCAGACTATAAAACATATTGGCTCTTCTCGTTGTGCATCGACGGCTTTACTTTTGAATTTAAAGAAGTCGTGTGGTAGTATTTTGTCGATAGAAAATGTTCACGTTGATGTGGAAACATTCAAACATTGTGTTGGGATCAAGTCAAATGTAAAGATGACCAAAATTATACATTTTCAGGAGACTGTAGTGACGGAGTTTCTAAACAAGAAGAGCATGGATGATGCGGTGAATGGAGTCCGGGAAATGAAGGCACCTAAGCATTTCCTGCCAGAGATGTTGAGCAAGATCATTGTGTGTTCTCTGGAGCGGTCGGACGAGGACAAGGAGCAGGCCAGCGCCCTGATCAACGCCCTCCGCACCGAGGGGCTGGTCTCGGGCGAGAACTTCATGCAGGTGAGGGGCCTTACATAACTTATATGAGAGAAGTGGGCATATGGGTCTCTCCATTCTTAACACAGGGCTTCAACATTCAGAATTTGTATGGCTCCACAAAGATACGGAAGGACTTTAAAAGACCAGTTTAAGCAGAGTCTTTTGGCCCCTTCTCATTTTGCATTGGCCTTACGGTATGCTCTGTGCAGGCTCTCCCGAACGTGCTGGACCAGTGTCCCAAGATCGAGGTGGATATCCCGCTAGTGAAGTCCTACCTGGCACAGTTTGCAGCGCGGGCCATCATGGCTGAGCTGGTGACGGTGGCGGAGCTAGCCCACCCGCTGGAGAACGGCACCCACTTCCCCTTCTTCTTGCTCTGCCTGCAGCAGGCCTCTAAGCTCAAAGACCGTGAGTGGCTGATTGACCTCTTCCAGCAGAGCAAGGTCAACATGCAGAAGATGCTCCCTGGTAGGTGGTCATGGTTGTTGCTACCATGTACACAACACAGTCCTCATTGCATTGGACAGATTCGATTTTCCACTCCAAGCTTATAGTTTGGCTTTGCCTTCCTCCTTCCAGAGATCGACCAGAACAAGGACCGCATGCTGGAGATCCTGGAGGGGAAGGGTCTGAGCTTCCTGTTCCCCCTGTTGAAGCTGGAGAAGGAGCTGCTGAAGCAGATCAAGGCAGACCCCTCCCCTCAGGCAATCTACAAGTGGATCAAAGACAACATCTCCCCCAAACTCCACACCGACAAGGGCTTCATCAACATCCTCATGACCAGGTAAGTGCCCATTTAAGCAGGTCAGCTTATTCAGGCCAGCATGAGTAGTGATTGTAGTGAATTGCTGGTCACTGGTTTTGACTCAGTTAGCTCTGGGGCCATTGTTATTTCAGTAAAAGTTTTGGCCTTTTAGTGCTTGTTTTCATTTCCAAGAAGTAAGCATGTCACCTGTAGCTCATGACCCATTGCCCTGTCCCTCAGCTTTCTACAATACATCTCTCATGAGATGGGCGAATTGGATACCGAGGACCAGCTGTCAGCCCCCTCCAAAGAACAGCTGGATCAGGAGAAGCAGCTGCTGCTGGCCTTCAAACCAGTCATGCAGAAGTTCCTGCACGACCACACGGACCTTCAGGTCAGCGCCCTGTACGCGCTGCAGGTGCACTGCAATGCCTGCTCCTTCCCCAAAGGTATGCCATGCTTCTAACGCTCCCACACTAAGCACTTCTTAATAAACTGCCTCCTGAGCCGCCACTCAAACTCCTCCTCCTCCTCGTCTTCTGTTTCAGGCATGCTGCTGCGCTACTATGTCAACTTTTACGATATGGAGATCATCGAAGAAGAAGCCTTCCTAGCATGGAAAGAAGATATCACCCAAGAATTCCCTGGAAAAGGAAAAGCATTGTTCCAGGTGTGTGTACACTTTGGACAAGTCCGACGATGAAAAGCAGTTCTCTTGAACACCAGGTTCAGCTGTGTAGTAGTCCTGGTACAGCTTCAGACAAAGTGACATTTCTTTGTTAATCATGTGTTTCCCAGGTAAACCAGTGGCTGACCTGGCTGGAAACGGCTGAGGAAGAAGAGTCTGAAGAGGAAGGCGACTGAGAAACCAGCCAAAGCCTCTTAGTGTAGAAACGTCTGGATGAATACTGCAATACTGCCCCCTTCTCTCCCTCCCAACTCCATAATCCAGAACACACAACCACTTGACATGCTCCCTGCTGCTCAACTCGTACTGTACACTATAAAGCATTATGAAGACGTAAGAGTTATACCAGTGAGGCCACTTGTTTTGCTTCTAGCATCAATATGCTGCATGACAAGACATCTTTAAGGTTTGTGTGTGTGAATGTGTGTGTTTGTGTGTGAGTCAGATGTATGGGAATAGGTAGACTGCACCACAGAACTCAACAGATGACTGTGTTCCTCAGGGTTTGCTGGAGTTGTTGAACATATGTCATTCTGTAGTAAGTGTGTCCCCTGTTAATGCCTCAGTCACCTTCTTGAAAACCACCAGAGGTTGTTTGAAACAGGGAAAGGAAGAGCAGTCTGTCGGCTTACAAATATTTAGACCATCGTTTGAATAATTTTGTCCTTGTCCTGTTACCTATTTTTCTCCTGGTTGCCCATAGAGAATTGCGATGAGGAACACAGACTAATTGTTGAGTGTGTGGATCCATCTTCCCTGTCAGTAGTACATCTGTATAGAGCCTTCTCCACAGCATTCTGCTGGAGTGATTTGTAAAATCTACACAGCCTGTCAGTTACAGAAGAATCTCTTTAAGGTAATCAAGTTTATTGCAGTTGCATTTTTTTTTTTTTTTTTTTTTAGAAGCTGTCTGTTTCTACCTCTTCAGTTCCTGGGCTTTTTATTTTTTTTCCTGCCCCATATGCACTTAAGAGGTGTGCTCCTGTGTACATGTGTCATCTGCCATGCCCTGGTCGGTGCACCAGACATCGAGGAGGACACGGTCTGTGGACAAACAGAGGCTACAGCCTACAGAGGCTACAGGGCAGTGGGTCTCAGGTGCTTTTTGGGGATGTCCTTGATTGTGTTAGAAGTGAAATGCTGGTCTGTTTCCTTGGCACACCCACGCACTTCTGCTCAGTATTGTGTAAGGTATCGAATTCTGCTATTTGTTACTTTTTTGTCTTTTTTTTTGTTAATAATAATGGCAGTAAGGTCAATCTGATCTATCCTCCAAAGCCTTGGGCTGCCTCTCACAATGGGAAAGACTAAACCTTTTTAACCTGCCTTTTTATTTTAATTTGGTGAGTAAATGTTGAGATAATGAATTGGTTTTGGATCTCTACCTCCACGCACATCTGGAGAGGTTACTTTTTTTTTAAGGCTTTTACCCTTGTCAAGAAAAAAATGGATTTGACAAGTGATTGAAAACGGTGAGAGGAATGGTCCTCTGATGAGAGCACACCTTTGCTTCTGTAAAACTCTAAATGGCTTAGATCATGTAACTGTAAGGTTTTAAATGCTCTATTGCGCACCACTGTTGCTTAACTCATTAAAGATAAACACTTGATCACCAAAAAAGTGTTTTGTGTGAGTAGTAAGAAGTCATTTCTAGAAACATTAAGGTTTTATAGTTTTGCATGGAAGTAGTTGTAGGTGGTGTCTTAAACAAATTTTGTTCAGAGCCTTCTATATTCAACCAACATCTACGTTCAAATCCTCATGAACTCATTCCTCATCTGTGGGGATCCAGAAGTACTCCACCACTTTCCTGCTCCTCCGGGCTGCACCAGCATCTGGAGGTTCTGCTCCCAATGGCGAGAGATCACTGAAGTAGGAAGGACCGGAGTCCCTTCCTGCCCGAGGCGCAGACACTCTGAACATGCTCCTGAGGGGCAATAATCACTCATCACAATATTCCTCACTTTCAATAATATCCTGAACATAATACCACTTCTGCTCAACCCAAATATTGTATAAATAGCTTTTGTATAGGTACATAGTGTCAGCCCTGATTTGATTCAGAAGTTTTTTTTATGTATGAGAAATTAATTATTATGTGGATGAATGACAGGTGATCGCACCTTGATGATGAGCTTGTCTCAGTGTCATCATTGGCTGGTTCTGGTGTGGAGATGTACACAGGATCTCCTTCCTGTAGACAACATGGAAATGCTCAGTATGTATGTAAGTGATTTAACCTCCGCATGACCAATCATCAGCCTGCATACCTGGAAGTTGCAAAGAATACATTTGCTTATCTGAAACGTGTTTGAACGACACATTACCGTGAAGTTCCTTGGAGCCCCATCTGAGTTCTTCAGGATTTTAACCCTCTGGTCACTTTCAGTCATGCACAAGAAGTAGTTCTTGATGTTTGCCTGACACTGACAACAGAAAAAAAGGATACTTTTATATTATGCGTGCCAATTCAAAGTCATTGTCACTCTGAGTGTCATGTTTTCTCATCCCACCATCTCAGTGACACTCCCCCAAACCTCCACTCCACATCTTTCCTCTTGCTCATGCTGACTCACTGCTTTGTTCCTCCGCTGGGCCCTGAGGTCCTCCTGAGCCCTGAGGATGTTCTCAGCAGCCTGGTGCTTCTCCCTCCAGCCCAGGCACTCACTGGTGCGGTCCTCCCGCTCCTTCTCCGCCACCCTCCGCCCCTGCTCGGCCTCCTGCTGGGCTTTGCTGGACCTCTCGCTCTGCTCCTCTGAGGCAAGAGCTCTGCGTCTGGAGCTCACCTCCCTGCAGATAGTAGCACACTATATAGGTACCGAGGCAGATGGGAGCAGAGGATGCACAGACAGTACTAGCTACCATTCAGTAGCCTGAGCATGAGAGAGGACAAAAAAGGTGTACACAGAGGTCTTAGTTGTAATGTAGATAATACACAGGGGCTATGAGATTTTCCATTGTTATACCAAAAGATTTCCATTGTAACACCTTAGTTGAATGGTTATTTGTGTTCAATGGTAGAAAATTCACCCATATTTTGTGTCCCATGTGTGATATCTTTTTTCCACAAGCTTTGTGCGTGGAATTTGTTCAGGGCTGTGTGAAACTAGGTCAAATATTTTTGAATATGTAACATAGAAATCTAATCTCATTTAAACAACCACTTGGAACAAGTCTGCACCAAATTGTAATTCTTAAAAGACATGACCTTAAGAAACCTTAAACTTTTTACAACATTGAGGAGGCTCAGGATCCTGTCAAGGTGATGTTGGACCACTACGAGCCAGAAGGGGGCAGCAGATATCTATCTCAAACCAAACTAGTATGTGCTGACAAACCTCAGAGAACCATTTACCTGACCTTGCATTACACTGGTGTTACATTATGTTAAATAACATTTGTATGTGAGGGTTATCATGTTAAAAAGAACATTCACACACACAGACATTTTACAGACTTCCCTCAGACTCATCTATACACTACACTACACACACATAAACACACACACACACACACACTTTTGATTGGGTTATCTAGCTAGGACTCACTTCTCTTTGATCTTCACATTCTCCTCTGTCAGTCCCTTCAGCCGGTGCCGCAGGTTGTTCCTCTCCTCTTCAAGTCCTCGGTTCTCCTCAAGCAGAACCTGCTTCTCAGAGGATATTCTGTCCAGCTTCAGCTTTGTCTCAAAGTAGTTCGTCTCTGCTTTGGCTAACAAGAGCTGAACATCTGTGTGCTTTGAAGGATGAAGTACCACTTATGATTAAATAAATCATTACATGATTAGATTAGTTGACTTGTCTCTACACTGCAACATAATATCAATAATGGCATTTGTATTATGCGTGTATGGTCTGTATGTTTGTGTGTTTGCATGTTTTTAAGTATGTATTACTATGTTTGACATGCCTCTTTCTTGAGCTGCTGCAGCTCATCATTCAGTTTGGCCCTGTTGTCCAGTGCCAAGTCCATCTCCTGACGACTGTCAATTGCTCGTGCCTCAGCCAGCATTCGGCTCTTCTCTGCTTCTCCACGCTTCAGATCTGCGTCCTCTGCTGCCCGTGAGCACAGTGTCGCCCTCTGCTGGCCAAGGTGATGCTTCTGTTTCAGCTAAAGGGAAATCAGCAGCAGATCAATGGAATTAAATGTTGTACTGCTCCCAAGGTCGTGCGATCCCTCAGCCACTCCACCCTCATCTTTCAGTTTGCCGCGGCCACCAATTCCCTATGTTTTATGTTCTATGTTCTATGTTCTATGTATATGTTCCCCGCCATGTCTGTTATCTTTCTGGGAATTTGGCCAAGTAGCAAGTTTTTACATTGCGGGAATGTACTGCTAAGATTATGGACTGTGCACATCTGAACATCTCATGGACAATGATTACTAGTCTGGCACCTAAGCCTTAGTCTGTGTGTGTGTGTGTGTGTGTGTGTGTGTGTGTGTGTGTGTGTGTGTGTGTGTGTGTGTGTGTGTGTGTGTGTGTGTGTGTGTGTGTGTGTGTGTGTGCGTGTGCGCGTGTGTGCGTGTGTGCGCGTGCGCGTGGGTGTAGTGTGTGTGTGTCTGGCGTCCCAGCAGGACCCTTACTTCTTTCACTTGAG
The DNA here is from genome assembly GCF_963457725.1 of Sprattus sprattus. Taxonomy (NCBI): domain Eukaryota; kingdom Metazoa; phylum Chordata; class Actinopteri; order Clupeiformes; family Clupeidae; genus Sprattus; species Sprattus sprattus. The sequence goes on from NC_137926.1 coordinate 30,846,443, forward strand.
CCTGCAGCTCCTGGTTAAGGTTCCGTAGGTTCCTCATGGTGAGCTCGTTCTCAGTCCTCATCATGATCCTCTCCATGTAAATTTCGTTAGACAGGTACTTATTCTCGTTCTTTAGGTCCTCACATTCCTGTACAGGAGTCAGAGATGCATTATGTGTCAGAACATGACATAAGCCTGCCTGCGCAACGGTAAGTGTTGTTTCGCAGGTCTCATGTTCCTTACAACTGAAACATCATACCACCATTTCCTGCACGTTATAAAAGTTCAGGGCGAAGCAATGAAAAGCAATGCCAATGAGACGTTGATAACCAGCTTGAGTATGATCCGTGCATCGTATACACACATAAGCCTTCACTATACATATACTATACATAACCAAGTCGCATTATGTATGAAATGCGCCGTACAAATAAAGTTTGATTTGATTTGATTTGATTTGATTCTCTAAGCAAGAAAAGTACAAATTATAACTGAGCGTGGTCCATGCCATTTTGCACTTACCTTTCTCTTTCTCACCAATTCCCCCTGGAGGTGGTTGAGCTGAAGGAAAGTGCCCCCTGCGCTGACCGGCCTAACCACTCGAACAGGCCTGCGACTGGTGAGGGAGGGCTTGGAGATGTCCTTGATCTCCTCCATCCTGTCCTTCCCAAAGCGGCCGCTACCGTTCATGTTGCTGCTGCTCAGGGAGTAAGACTTGTACAGCCCCCCATCCAGGACTGGGGTTTTCCCCAGAGAGAGAGCCTGCATGTCCCCATGGGAGGTGGCCCTCAGGGACATGCTTAGGGGCTTGTTGGCTGGCTGGCTGGCTGGCTGGCTGGCTCTGCTGGTTTTCACCCTGGTAAGGCTCCTCTGAAGGTGTGCCAAAGTTCCAGTCCCAATCTCCAGGCACACTGAGCGGGTCAAACTATCTCCCTGGCGCTGCGTGTGAATAATTCATTTGATAACGTGATCCAGTTTCACAAAGTGGAGAAACCCTACGCCGGAAGATGCGTGGCCAGTCCCTCACCAATCCCGCAGCCACCATAACTAATTACACCGAACAGTCACCTCTTCTCACCACTCTTGCCATATCTTTGGGGTAAGTTACAGTCTTTATGTGAGTGAATAAGGCTTTCAGTTAAGCTCATCTAGGAATGATCCTTTAACTGCATGGTGAGAAAAGTATAGGTATCTCTGGCCCAAGGGCAATCGTGCTTTTTTCTAAATCAAGTCACCAGAACAGTGATGGAGTTTGCGGGCAGTCCAATTAGCCCCAGTCAGTGGCCCACAACCGGAGAAGCACCAGATCCTTTTCTTCCTCACCGCAGCCAGAGAAACTCAAGCCATGCAGTCAGAGATGCATTATTCAAACTCAGCAGCGCAAGTAGGACACGTTCCACCTGCTCAACTCAGGGACTCAGTGTCACCTGCCATGCAGCTACACTGACTTGTCCCTTTCCCACAACAGTAACATGTCCTGTGAGATTTGAGGGTAAACACCAATACTTCAAGAGATTGTCCCATAACACTTGCAATTTCAAAAACCTTTGCTACACCCTCTCAAAAAGACACCAGTTGCGGCAGTGTTGGGAATTAACATCTCTTGACATCCTCCACCAGCGCTCATACACCGAAGGTGAACGCCAAGTCCCATTCCGCTCTCTTCCCTCTGACATCCAGGAAGGCATTGCATCAAAGAGTGAGGTTAGGGACATATCACAAGAAGAGAAAATTGGAATTGTTAGCTCTCTACTCACCAGTAACATCAAATATAAAGTAGGTGACACCTTCATAATTGATGTGGTAGAGGAGGACATTCCAATTTTTATGCAAGTGCAAAAAATCGTTCAGTTCAGGGCTCTCTGGCTTATGTTTGGGAAACTTCTGACACCCAAGACATTTAATTCACACTACCATGCCTTTTCTTAGGAGAACCAAAAGAAATGGGTTGTTGTTCACCCAGGGGAGGAAAAAGACTATCATCCATTGGACATCTATGTTCATGATGAGCATATGTTCCTTACCCTTCATCATAGTGTCCAAAGGTAAAGCCCAGCTGTATTTCTACCATTGGTTTAAAGGGGAAAAAATACAGTTGTGAAATGTGTTACTAAGGTCCTGTTTAAATGCAATTTAATGTACAGAAAATGTATTGTTGTTCTTACATTAACAGAACAACAAATTGATGGGGAAACTCTCCTGGGACTGACTGAGAGGATGGTCGAAAGACTATTTCCTCTTATGAAACATCAGGTTGTCTTTTTGAGAGAGTTGGAGAGGTTGCGAAACCAATCATCGTTGGCTCAGTAAGTATATTATGTTATTTGTCCTGTTAAAAAAGAGAATTTCTTGTGCGAAAGTCTTGTAGGACCAAATGTTATTTTATCTGTCTATAGACAAGCAGGGCCTTGTGATGCATCACATCCACAGCCAACTACCCAGTAAGTGCACAGCATTTCAGTGTAATTTCACTTAAGTTTTAAATGCCATAACTCCTCTGAGAAAGGGTATCAAGGGTATTCTGAACTATGAGAAAGGTCTAATGGTATTGGAACTGTGCTGTCTGTGTTCTTATTTGATTTCTTTACATAGTCAATGCATCCAGGAGTCATGGCCAGCATCATACACACTGCCTGTTCTGCCTCCAGAGCTACAGGAAGCTCTAAAAAGAAAGGACCCACATTTTAAGAAAAAGGACAAGTCACATTTGAGAGCCTTGCTTCTCCAGGTGTTGTTTGACAACATCACAAAGTACACATGGTATTGTTACACCCTTGATTTTTATTCTAGTTTATGGTCAGGAACATACATTACATTGATATTATTGCGTTGGTTGCTTTAAAGGTTGTGTCAGCGATTCAGAGCTTTTTATAAACACTTTTTAGAATGTTCAGCTTATATCTCCTCATGATCTGCTAGCTCTCCATTACCTACGTACATGTCCTGTACAAAACATTAAAAAAGCAATATCCTGCAGCGTCGCTGATACAACCTTAAAGTAAGTGAATTACAGTGTAAAGGCTGAAAAGAAAACCTTTGAGTAGGAAAGTTCTAATTACAATGAATGATCTTTCAGGTACCCAAACCATAAAAAATATTCAGATGTTGTGGGAACTCTAATCACCCGATTTACCTTTCTTGGAGACCACAGCTCCTCTGGATATGTATGTTCTTTCCCATCTGTTATGCAAAACATTTATCCTTTTAATTAATGATTACTGACATTAATGATTTTTTTGTGAGGCTCATCATTTATGTCCCACAGGTGACCCTACTGGAGTGCTTAAAAAACAAATTTAAAAAGGAAAGGTCACCGTTGGTCAATTTGACTGTAGTCCAAGAGATGAAAAGGAAATTCGGTGCCAGAAAAACTGTGGACCATGTGCCTCTGGAGGAACCACCTGGACATCAGGTGCCATTTGTTATAATCTTGTTTGTCTTTAGCCCAACTATGTGCCTATGTTTGTATCTGCTTGCTAGTCACAGTTGTCATTGTTTGCCGGTGTTAATTCTTAATTTGACTAATTTCTTATGGCAAATTTCAGAGAGCAAAGAGGTGCAGAATGCAAAACACAGCTGAGATGCTTTCTGGGAGTTATGCCACACAAGAGGTTTGCAGTATTTTTTTTGGATGAGATACTGAATTATACAGCAGTAAGGTCTGGTCAAGTTATGTTTAGTTATTTCTGGACGAGAGACTTTCTGGTTTGAGAAATGTATATTGTCATTAACTTGTTGTTGTTGTACTTTATGTCCTTTGGGGGACATTTTTTTCTTTCAGGTTATGCTGGAACTTGAGCTAGTTGGGGAGGATGACCACAGCTACCAGCTGCACATTAATGCCATGAAGAATGAGCTGTGCCGGCGTCAGCCAGACATCCCCATAATTATGGATAGAATGCGGCGTACGCTGCTCAAGAGGCAGGAGTATATGGGGAATCCGACTGAGGAGGTGATGGAGATGTTCCCTTTTCTCCAGGTGCCAGAGCTTGTGAGTAGCTAATACGATTATTACTATAATGTGATTCAGTGCTGCCTAGGATTAAGTGTTTTAATTTAAAATCATTCATTGGTAACCTCAACTCTCTCTCTTTGTATTTTATTAAAACATTTTGTAGATGCATCATGAAATGAGGTTGCGTTTTGATCAGGACATGGAGGTCAACCTGCAAAATGCCCTCACTGTGATGACATCCAACATCATCAGGGAAGCTCAGAGAGGGAGTCAGAGGGAGCTGCTGTCAAGCCTGCTCAGGGGTGAAGCTAACATTGATGGTATGTCACCAGCTGACAACTCTTGTTCTCCCTTGCACCCTTCAATTATCTCCATAAATCTATGTTACTATTTCTAAATGGTTTGTTTCTGTTGAAATTTCAGACTTTCAAAAGAATGCGGCAATCCTCATCCTGCCTGCACTTTTCAAGGAGAACTCAGATTTTCTCTACTGTTTAAACAAGGTATGTGTTGTTTTAACTTTGCAAATTGACATTTCTTTGTTTTGTAAATGTACATTCTAAACTCTTACACACTTCTCATTTTCATAGGAACCACCCAGCTCATTTCCAGTCATCATCCTCCATGATGCAGAGACTCCCCTCCCTGCCAGGAGATCATCCATCATGATGGATGGCGTCACCATCTTAAGCGGCGAGATGGATGTGGCACATGCACTTCAATGTCTACTGGAGGTGTACTTTGTCTTTGCCGTGGAGTACCCCCGGCAGATAAAGCATACCCTCAGCTTTTCAGAGCATTATCTTTTTAAAATGCAAAATTAAAAAAAAGTGTCCATCCCGGTTCTGAAGTTTTACAATCAGATAAGTTAATCACAGTTAATGTTGAATTTTTAAATAAAAAAATTCAGTCCATTTTTGAGTCCACCTCTCCTCTCTTTCTTTGATAGTAACAACAGCATGTAAACAAAGGTTTGCTATCAAGTAAACAGCTCTTTACCAAATGGTTATACAATAATTATTTATAATCACTATTGCAGTATTATTCACTATTATTAACTATTATTATTAATGATTAAGTGTTAAAATATGATAAAGAAAATATCGATAAAAGGTTTTTGGAGAATGAATAAACCTTTTTAAAAGGTGCTTTTTAGAACCCTTTAAAAAGAAATAAAAGCACCCCCAAAGGTTCTTTTAATTGAACCCTCTGAAATGGTTCTATATTTAACCTTTTAAGGGTGCCATATATTGAACCCTCTGAAATGGTTCTATATAGAACCTTTTAAGGGTGCCATATATTGAACCCTCTGAAATGGTTCTATATAGAACCTTTTGAGGGTTCCAAATACGTACCAAGCTATAGAACCCTTTAAGGTTCTATATAGAACCTTTTGTTTTTAGAGTGTGGTACAACAGGTTTCAGGTTTCTGAACTGTATGGCATGGTCCAAGCACCCTGGGGTAGGCTTGAGTGGGAATATGACTGTGGATGGATACTTTATGTGTTTATGACCTCTTCCTATCTGCCACAATGCATGGAACAAGAACAACAGGAAGACTATACATGGGTCCAAACAGGGGAAAACAACGTCAATGGGAGAACACATTAGGATGGAATGAAGAGGACCATTTCCTATTGAGGATCAAACTTCAAAGTGAGGTGTATGCTGAAGGAGACGATTACAATTAATCTCAAGGTTGGAATATTTGAGGTCCTTAAGGACACAATTACATCCAAAACACATTTACAGCTGGCAGACCTGGGTAGAATATTAGCCTGTGCACAAAACTATTTACAATGCACCTTAAAACAGCAGGATAACAATACAAAAGGGACATAAATGTGATGACGTTTTTGACATTGTTTTGGCTTATAGCACATTCCATGTGAATGTTGATTACATGTTCATGGAGCAGCCACAGGAAGAGCAGGGTCACAGGTTCTTCCAGAGGTGAAAGTTGGAGTTGAGAGCCGGAGAAGGAAAAATAGAAGAATAGGAGTGTCATACAAAGATGAAGGGAGGAAAGAAAAGAGGAAGTGAAGGCCACCATGCCAGGGGTGATTTCCACCAATAGTCTCACACTGTCCAATTCTGTTGTCAGAAATATTTCTGCTGACTAAGCACACAAACTCCTACACACAGTACAGTGAAGTTCAGAAACACTACACTTCCTGGACAAACCATGAAAACAGTGGTGGTGGCAGAGTTACCACAGCAACAGAGAGCTTAATCTGGTCTACTTTATGCAATTTCCTGTGAAAGGAGTGAGGATTGTATATTCAAAATGGTCTGTAAATACGCAGGACCTAATAGATTAGTAGTTGCAAAGGTATTATAGTATGCTTCCTATATAATTTCATAAAATTACAATACAGCTGCAGCATGGGTTTATATAATTCATTAGTTTGACATACCGGTTGGTAAAATAACAACAAACCTATCCTGGGAAAAATGCTTGTAGACAACGACATGAGCAGTGACTGCAGTCACTGGCCAGCAAGCAATTCTGACTTCCAACAGGAAATAAGGAAAGGTCATGCCTTTCACCTTCCCCAATCTATAGATCAGAATAACAGAATTCGATCCAAGTTTTTTCTCCATAGACATGAAGCTGAACCTAGAGGCACTCCAGAATAGTGTCATGAAAGCCAGTAGCCTATGCAATGCACTACAAGCCCATTTCAGTTTAAAGGTGAACTGTGTAGGATTTAGTGGCATCTAGCAGGGTGGTTGCAGATTAAAACCAACTGAATTCCCCTCTATCATCCCTACCTTTTCAAGCTTGTAAGGCAGGGTTATGGTTTGTCCGCTATGGGCTACTGTAGCAACATGGTGGAATCTGTTGAAGAGAACCCGCTCCCTATGTACACTGGAAGGGCTTATTCTAAGACGCCAATAACTAAATGATTCATTCAGTCAACAGACACCAAACAAATCATTGTTTGACTGCTGGTAAAATGTAACAAATGAACAAGAAAATGAACAGATTGAGGAGAATAGCGCTAATATCAATCAGACAGGTGTACTAAAAGATGTGACTGGGGGCTGCTGGAATGCAAGAACAGGCCATATTTTAGTTTGGGAATAATGTAAGAGCCCATAGTATGTCCCCCTCATTGATATAAACATGATAAAGGAAATGGTCTGGGAAATCAGAACAGTGAAGGGGCATACATACATTAACATACAGTAGGGGAGAGCAGGGTAATGTGAGACATTTTTTACATTTGCTCTCCTTTAGGCGAGCTTAATTGATATATCAGTAAAATGTACACCTATCCCATTTATTCAGGATGTAGCAATTGAAATCATCAGAATGTCTTTTAGACAAAGGGAAGTGAAAATATGATTGTTTTAAAAAAAGTGGTCTTGTGTCTCACTTTACCCTAGCTTAGGGGTAAAGTGAGACAGACCAGAGAAATCAACGGGGTAAAGTGATCCACTTACTTTTTCCACTTAAAATCTACCATAACAACACATGTTGTCAGAATCCTGACAGCTAGATTGACAACTACATTGAACATTCCAAAACTGATATCTGACTAGTAACAGAATCAAGGGGATTGGTCAATTAAGCATTTTTTGTTAAACACTTGAAAGTAAAAAAAATCATATACAACATAATATAATTAAAAATGTTTTTGTTAACATTCAAATGACAGATAGAACCAGTTAGATTAGAACACAGTCATAGGACCATAATCAGAACCAGCTAGAACAGACTGGGACTCAGAACACAGGACTAGACCCAGCTGGATTAGAACATCAGCCTAGTAATCATTTTGTAAGGGATAATGTATAGAACGCCGGTCATATTCGTGAAAATAAGCCCCGACAGGGCGAATAGCACCCCGACGCGAAGGTTACAGTCAACTGAAGTGGATGGACCAGTGGAGTGCAGCTCAGGATTTGGCCGGTCTGACACCATAGATGGTGCAAACACTTCCTCAGGGAAAATAGCTTGGTTATATGGGAAAATCCCAGTGGACTTGAATCCAGAAGAGATATTCCGTTGTGGCACTGATGACAAGAAGGCCTCATTCACAAGTCCTGCAATCTGGTAGATGTGGAGTGTTTTGCCAGGGTTAGAGCTCTCTAATCTTCACCAACATCAATCACATGGTTTTATATGTTGGAGGTTCATCAACAGTTTTTCTACCTGAATCAATTTGCTTTGACACAACAGTTGATTAAGTCAAGAAAATGTACTTTTACATGCAAAAAACACATTTTTGTGCAAAAACATACTTTCCACAGCACCAGCACCAACCTCTCCTTCATGGCAAGGGGGGAATGGGAATGGCTTGAAAACATAATTGTCACTTGACCACAAATGTGTTCCTTGGCCTAGATACAGGGGGTGTCTTACATCACCCGGTGTCTCACATTACCCCGCTCTCCCCTATATAGATATCAGAACAGGAAAGAGGCGTACATATATGAACATATACAGAATCCAATTAAAAGGCATGGTTTGATCTAAGGGAACCATGCCTGAAAGAAGGTAATTATGACTGTTGATGTGTAGTTTGCATAGCTTCATCTCTCATCATTAGTACAGCAATAGAGTTGGCATAGTCAGTGTGTGCCGCAGAGTTTGTGTTCTCGCCCTAATCTAATCTCATGCCAGAGTCAAAGGCCTTAGCACAGTCCATCCTGCCCTTCCTGTTTTCACTCTCCCAGGGGATGGTTTGTCATCAGCTTAGGCTCCTCTAACGTGCTGCATCTGCAAAAGGTCGTCCATCTCCCTAAGACACCTGACAGGCCAGCAGTGAGGGACAGCATGGCCAGACATGGGACTACTTCATGCCTCCTGCTGTGGGCCGGGGCTTTCTGTGCGCTCGCATTGGATCTTTCACAGGTTCAAGGTACGAATGCATATTTTTTTTTCTTCTTTCAGAATTTAAGTTATTTCGATTTAAATGAGAAATGAGTTGCAAGGTGTATCATTCCTGAAGTCATTACTGTTATCTCTGAGGTTGTAGGTTGTATACATACAACAAACCCTTTCCTTATAAAATGTTCCCCTTTTTTCAGTGACAACCAGAAAGACTATATCAGGGGTGTTCATGGTCACGCTGAATAATCAGTACAGCTTTAACGCCTCTGTGGCCAATGACGCGTGTAAAGCTCTACACGCAAACATCGCTACCAAAGCTCAGGTGGAGATGGCTCTCCTGAATGGCCTGGAGATGTGCAGGTAAGGAGTGATCCACGAGGAGCTTCCAGAAGCCAGCTGAGCCAGCAATAGGTCTGGCCCTGTTCTGGTCTAACTGATTCAGAGTAAGTTTAGGTTGATGTGTTAGTGATCTGGTGGGAGTCTGACTGATTCAGAGTCAGTTTAGGTTGATGTATATGTGATCTGGTGGGAGTCTGACTGATTCAGAGTCCGTTTAGGTTGATGTGTGTGTGATCTGGTGGGAGTCTGACTGATTCAGAGTCCGTTTAGGTTGATGTGTGTGTGATCTGTGTGTGAGCTTGAGCTGTTCATGTCTCTCTGTAAAGTCTTAGAGAATTGATCCTGAGATTGATGTTTTGCTGGATCTTTAGAAGGCTTCCATGCTCTATAAGGGAGTTTTGCAAGCTTGTAGAAAGACACCATGGTTTGTGCATCTGCTCAAGGGTCAAAATACAGGAGTTGGTGTGGAGTGTTGGTGAAGGAGCTGAATTTTGTATTGAATTATGACATTCTTAAAGTTATGTCCAAGTTGATCATTTTTGGTGTACTTTTGCAACAGTTCTGCGGACACATAGTGTCACAGCATTTTGCATTTATGTATGGTGCTTCGGGAACACCTCAATGAATCAAATAATCTCCTCAATGGAACAAGCTACATCATGTTGAATCAAAAAGTGTCCTCAATGGGATAAGCTACTTCAAATTGAATCAAATAGCCTTCTCAATGTAGCAAGCTACATTATGTTGAATCAGAAAGTCTCCTCCGTGGAACAAGCTACATAATGTCGAGCCATTACCTTTTTTTTTTCATTATCTTACCACAATAAAGCAATGGATGAAAATGTAACTTCACTTCATCCAGGTATTTTTATTGATTTCATTTCATTTATAGCAATGATGTTTTAACAATTTCAAGAAAAAAACATATGACTGTCTGCTTGAGAAAAAGGCACATAGTGACTGTTTTTTCCCACAGATTTGGCTGGGTGGAGGAGAAGATTGTAGTTGTCCCACGGATCCAGGCCAGCCCAAAATGTGGCAACAACAAAATTGGACTTGTCACCTGGCGGGCACCTGAAAGCAAAGCTTTTGATGCGTTTTGCTTCAACGCTGGTACAATTAGCAATTTATTAATGTTATGGTGATTTGTGTTGCTAACAAAAGTCTTCAAAATGTAAAATGATTTGTAAGGAAAATGAAAATAATAAACATTAGATAAGATCCATTTAGTTGGTTAGTATGGTATTTTTCAATGTTATACTAAACTAAATTGATAATTTATAAAACCTATGTCAAATGTGTAGAAAACTACAAAATTTCCATTTTGAATCTGTTTCAAGACACCTAATGCCTGAATGATCTGAGAACACTATGTTCTTAATCTGCCTACACATTCTGTCTGTGACCACCCTCTAGACACAGTGACAACCCTGAGAGCCTCGACAGCTAGCATTCCGACCACGGAGAGACCGGACGGAAGCTCATCCCCTCAGCATCCTGCTACATTTCCACCTTTCCTTATCACCTCCACTCTGGCCAAGAGGCTCCCTGTCACCACTCCTACCGTCCCACGCTCCTCTGTTTCTCCCCCCATCCTCTCAAGCAAAGCTCCTGAACATCCCCCAAAATCCACCTCTTCATCTCAGTTCACTTATAAAGCACTCCACACAACTACTGTCACCACCACCACCACCACCACTCGTCTACTATCTTCCAGGCCTCCTTCTATTCCCTCCTCCTCTTTCTCCTCTCTCTCACCTCCAGTGCACACAGGCGATCTGGCGCCATCTCATTCAAACTACCCCGAAAAACCTAACCTAGGAGGTGAGAATTATAGTGATGCATGTCAAATGAGAAATACATCAGTGAGAAATACATATCAAAGTGATTTCATTTTTTTCCCATTATCTACTTTTCAGCAGCACCTATTGCGATCCTTATCACAGCGGTTCTTGCTCTTGGCATATTAGCTGGATCAGCCGTGTATTACAAGAAGTAAGTTTGTTTGTGACCCAAGCAACAAATGCGATGTGTTCATTTGTAAACTTATGTATCTTTGTTAAAATGTTACATTACATTCATCCATCCTGCAAATAACACAACTTGCCAAATTACATGATGTTTTAGTGACAGACATTTTCTATGCCTTTGTGTATATGAGCAGTACTATGTAAGAGTAGGAACTACCATTAGCACTGTTTGGGAGAGTGCTTGGCCCACGATATACCATAACTCAGTAATAAAGGTGAATATGTTTAGTTCCTGGCACTCTATTTATATAGACTGTATATCTTAGCAACTCTAAGGTCATTGCATAAGTTCCTGGTCAGCAGTTTTACTGTGGAAATGTGTTGGTTGTGCTAATGTGATGTTTTGTGTGCTGGACAGAGTAGGAAGGAGTCTCCCGTTCCAGAGGCCGGCGCAGGAGAAAGGAGCTGCTGAGACGGAGATGTTCAAGCACTTCCGGGAGCGTGACCTGAAGCGCCGCCAATCAGGAGGAGATGGAGAGAGAAGCAGGAAGTGCTCCAGTGACATCACTCTTCTCATGGAGCAGGAAGCCAAAGTAGAGCTAGCATAGAGATTCATATGGATATAGGTTATAGGGATACATATGGATATAGGGCATAGAGATTCATATGGATATAGGTTATAGGGATACATATGGATATAGGGCATAGAGATTCATATGGATATAGGGCATAGGGATATATATGAATACAGGGCATAGAGATACATATGGATATAGTGCATAGGGATACATATAGAAACAGGGCACAGGGATGCATGGGAATCATGTCCTCCTATCAGCACCGCAGTAATGAATAGATATTCAACAACTCAAATCTATGTTAATCTTTTCCATGTCCTTTTCTGAATCATCTCTTAGCCTCATGGCTGTGCTAAGACCAATGAAGAACCCCCTGTATATTAAGCCTACTTATACACAAAAACCAAAGACAATTTGCATTTTTAGCCCAGGTGCTCTCACTCATGCTGCCTCAGGTGTTTACACCATATATAATTTCTGATGTTGTAAATAGTTGACTGATAGCTTCAGCTGCATCTTATGAAGTCACTGACTTTGACTTTGTCACGATTTTTGTATTATTTTCTTGCATAACATTGGAGACTTTCTATTGGAACAACATATGTCCCAACTGAACAAGCCAATGCATGATTATATGCCAAAGCAGCAAGAATAACAATCTCATTCCTAGATAAATGCTACAATCTGTGTTTATTTTTCCATTGAATAAAACTGGATGTGACAGAGGCAAGGAAAAGGGCCATATTTGTATTCATATGGTCTTATGGACACCTTCTTCAGCAAGATACAGCTCTTGTTCCCACTTCATAAAAATGATAAGTGGTGTCCAGAGGATATGAACACAGATTACATTCTTACATTTCATACTCATGCTATTTATTTATTATGCTGTTGACATTGCCTTCTGTCAGAATCGTATGTGATTAAACAAGCTTTATTGATTTCATAAATCCAGTGTCCCATCAATTGTGTGATGAAGACCTGTTCAATTCTAAACTCTTTTTGTCAGTGATTTGTGTTGCTGTCTACAGAACAGTGGCCTGCATTTCCTATAATTACCACGTGGGGGCAGCATGCAGTTATCTCACTTCAGTACTGACTACTACAGATTACTAGTCTGGCCCTTGGGTTACCATGACCCACAGGTTTGAATAATATGATATTCGGTGTGGGGTGGACACGGGTTATAATTGCAGTTAATAATATCATCTGTTGGTTTTACAGATCCACAGATGTGAATTTGTTAATCAATATTAAGTTATTTGGGAGAGGCAATACCCCAGTCAACCATAGTTTATTTTATATATTGGCCCATACGCAGACTATATCTCAGGAATTCCTAGACTGTCCTGGATATCCATTGTATTGACAGCAAATGAATAACGAATGAACAACGACAAAAGAATAACGTTTAAAATACGTTGTTTCCATTAGGTTGTTGCATCTGTCATGGAAACTCTTTCATGGAAAATCTTAAATGACCAGTCAGGCAGCTATTTAGCCAAGTCAGAACAGGAAGTGTTAGGAATTTCAGTCAACGACCATGGAGGTCCTAAATTCCTTTTATAACCTAAATTGGAACATTAATTCTAGAACCATGAGTATGTTCAACTAAGCTCATTGGTTGTGATCCAAACTGTGGCTACTTCTGATCATGAACACTCCCCATGCCCCAGACCTTAGAGAGCACATAAACCCACAACGGCCCAGACTATGACATACTGATATAGCCAGGGATTGATTACCGAACGAGCCTAACAGGCACAGGCCCAGGGGCCCATGAGATCAAAGGGCCCCTAAGCCAGAGCCTCTGCATGAGGTCGCTGTTATGTATCTATTATTTGTGGTTGAAAGATGTGTATTTTGTTAATTTGCTGTTGGCTTTAATTGAGTGTACCTACGCTGTGTTAGAAAATGTGTATGTGCGCTGTAAATCCTGTTGAGATACAGGTGAATTTAGTTATTGTGCTGTTGAAAAATAATGTCATCACATTTAAGTAATGTCTTGCGAGCACACAATGTTTGTGGCCGTGCGCGAATGGGAGGGGGGCCTTTTACATGTCCAGGCCCAGGGGCCCATGATTTCATAATCTGTCTATGGATATAGTCTGATTCTCGCCATGTGTTCAGAGCCCATTAACTTCAAGAGAAACACCTCACATCAGAAAGCTGTTAAAGAACAATGTTTTCTATCCCATGTCCACTAGATGCCAGTCTTCTTCCAATTATCAAGGTCTGAACCAGCGTTGGTCCAAGTACAATATCTTGGTTTTATGAACAACAGTGTGCTTCAGCGATTTGATTAGGTTTTGGAAAGAGTGTATCTCTCAACTTTGACAGCAAACTAAAGCCACACAGATGTGTCTGCACTAACCCAGGCAGTGAAGCAGCATCTCTGCTGCAAAAGCATTCCAGCACTGATGCTACCAGAACTGAACTTTGTTCTGAGGATTTACTCAAAGAACACGATACATCACAATACTGGCTGCAGATCAGACTTCAATCACTGGACTAGTCCTTGCACCTCACAGGCATTCATTCAAAGATTTTTTGAGACTCAGAATTATGTAAGAGATGTTGATCAGGTTCCTCAGTGCTGAGTAGGGAAGAGGTGAGGTGAGGGTCACTAGAATACACCCCCCCCAAAAAAACAATGTTTTACAGCTATTGATATAATGATCAAGTGTAGTTGAGCGTATGAGGAAGTGTAGCTCTTTATGTTTCCATGTGCAATAAGAAAGGAAGAAATGTTTTTGTACAAAGGTGCACGTAAAATACTGTTTTGGTACAGTTTACAGCAAAGCCGATCATGTGATCTGCTACTAACTTGGTCTAGTACTATTTGTAAGTGTCCATTTGTACACACAGATTATGCTAGAGAACTGAGGCAGAGCAAAAGAGTGAGACTGAAAGAAACCAGGACAAGGACATAGAAAGAAAGATATAGAGACAGATTTAGGGGAAGAGGGTGAGCACGTGTGTGTGTGTGTGTGTGTGTGTGTGTGTGTGTGTGTGTGTGTGTGTGTGTGTGTCATTAGCTTGGCCAGTGGAGAACCCTGCTCTTCTTGTTTGGTCACATGACTTATGCCAGAGGATGGCTGTTCATTCCATCAGTGTGGCTTCTGTCAGCTAATCCATCAGTGGGAGCTGGAACCAGCCACCCAGGGCTTGGAAACCACAAAACCTGGAGCTGAGGACTATGACTTTTGAACAAAGGGTCCAGAACTTGTTTTGTACTGGAGCAAATGTGGTACACACAAAAGGATTGTGACTGACTCCAGAGGTAGTCTTAATATTTTTTATTTGACAACTGAACTGCAATAATTTAGAACAGCAATTGTGTAAAGCATTAACGAAATGTGCAACAGTTCTGTTTAATCCTTTAAAAAAATCCAGAGATTTCTTCTACCACATAAACATTAGACATATTTGTCGCATATTCACAGACTATTTACACAGACATGCCACTGCTTTAGGCAATTGACAGCAGAGGATCTAAACAGAAGCTTTAAACGCAGTACTGAGTCTGAAAAAAAAAAATGGCCATTTCTGTATCTCTTTTCCTATCCAGCAAAACAACTCCGAACTCATTAAAAAAACACAACACTTTGACAACCGTCAGAACACAAGAACGTCTGTTTACAGTCTTAAGAATGGCATCGCTTATCACCTACTTACTGGTTCCACCTTACTCTAGTGCCATCACTTGTATGCACATGTATGTACATGCTGGAACATGATACTGGTTTGCTACATGAATTAAACAAGTTAGGAGGTTCATTTTAGTACTGAACACAAATGTCAATTATATCTAATCAGGCCAAACATTCTTAGAGAAAAAGTCCAGTTTTTTTCTGTCTTTGGATGGTGAAAATTAAAGAAAGGTTAATATCAGCATCTATTGGACAGACATGGTGATGCCATCCGAAGAGCAACAGAGTAAGCTGCTTCGTATCATGGTTTCCATCTATACACAGACATACATACTGCCTTGGATGTTTGCCTTTGTGGCGTAGACTTTGCCATGAAATTATAGTACACATCAGATGAACAACCAATCACAGAAAAACCAAAGAGTGAGGAGAACATAGAAGGAGAAGGCATGAACAAGTGCACTTTACCTCTCAGAGCAAATAACTAGATCGTAATCAGAGTATATACAAACTTTCATATCTACGGAAAAGAACAAATATATAATACATTCAATATCAAAGTTTCATAAGGTGCTAATATACCTTGTATGTTTTTGCTGGAGGTGCAAGTCATGGGGCATCTTGAAGATTCCTGTCCACAGAGGGACACAGTAGTCTAACACTTGCATTGAGGTGGGAGTTGGATAAGGGGTAGGGGTCAAACAACATCTTTAGGACTCGTGGACTCTTTAGATAGACTTTGCCCTATACGCTAAAATAATTTGCATGTCCGGCAAACACTGTTTCAACATGGGGGTGGGGGGGGGGGGGGGGGGGTGGGGGTAATGGATATTTTCAAGAACACAAAACAAATTATTGAGGACAATAGACCAGAATCGGCAGTTGGGGAGGGCAAGGAGGCAGCCGTAACATTGAGTCAGAGGGTTGTTTCAAGGCTTGTCCAATTCCAAATGTCCTTGTCTTATAACCTGTGCTGAGTTCGGCTGGTAACCCTCCTCTATATCAATCCCATTCAGAACTCCTGTTGAGGTATATAAGTAACTGCATTCAAGCACTGAAAAAGCCTGAACGATGTGGTAAATTACAAATGCATCACAGTTACATGTGCAAGAGGCGTCACTGACAAATACTGTGGCAATTTTGATGGTAAACACCCTAGTTGAGGTCAGTATGATACATCCAAGTGTCCCATACAGTAAGTTAATTCCAAATCAAATTTGAAAATAAAATAATAGCTGCAGCTGGGTTGAGAGTAAGTTCTAAATCATATATTGCACTATTATAAAGTGTCCTATGTAGATACAAAAGCAAATTCCCAAAAATTCAAACAGTTTTGATAAACAATCACATCTGGATGGACTAGATAACATTTGTAAGTTGCTGAAGTCAATCAAAGTCGAGTATCATTCATATATCATGGATAAAGTGCAAAAGGCACAGATTGTTACAACGTCCCCCATCCTCCCCAAAGTCAATGACCAATTCCAGATGTGAACCAATCTTGAAGGTACTGAATAAAAAAAAATAGAAATAATAATAGAAAACAAAGCTTTCCAAAAAATCTCAGAAACACTACACTGAATGTTGAATGAAATTAAATTAAGATAACATCGATAAATATGGACTTTATACAGGCAAAAAAAAAACAGAAAACCCCAAAATGATTATGTACCGTCATTTTCATTTCGGAGGGACTCATCCTCATCATTCTCATTCTCATGACACTGATCTCCCTCTGCGGGAGATCCCAATTCCGCATCGTTTGACAGGTCGTCACTAGGACTCGGGCAGTCTTTGTTCTGTGAGGTCATGCTGAATCCGCTGCCCTTATCTGCCGCCAGCCCCGGGAAAGCTGCTGCGGCTGCTGCCGCCTGTGCGGGGAGCCCTGGGTATAGCCACGGGAAAGGGCTGGTGAGCGCAGCCGCAGCTGCCGGGTACACATACTTCTCCAGGTTACTTTTATCAAATAAAGGCATGTACGACGCTGCTGCAGAAGGGTTTAGGAAGTAGAAAGGCATGCAGAAGGGAGTTTGCTGTCCAATACCAGTGATTCCCATCAACGAGTTCATGAAAGCCAGATCAGGACGGTTCGCAGGGTCTGCACTTGCCACACCATTCCCACTCCAGCTCATCTTTGGTTTTTTGGCTGTGCGGTCATCCCCGAATTCCTGTTTTATCTTGACACCTTTTCCCCCTTGTGCCGTACCGCTCTCACATCCTTTCTCTAGCTCCCCATTGTTTCTCTCCGCCTCACCGCCATATCCACTGTCAGTATCAGTGTCGTTCTCGTTCAGTTCTGGATTCTGAGTCCTCTGAATGACCGGTACACAGTTCGCCTGCGCGTCTGCTTTGGGACCATCGCGGTCCGGTAGCGGATGCTGCAGGAGCGGCGCACTGGGCTGAAACTGCGCGGAAACTTTATGCAAGTGGCTGATGAGCTGCGCGCACCTCTGCTCTCGAGTAGTCCAGTTTTCGAACTTGCTCAGGTACTGCAGGACCTCTTTGGCACACGCCTGAAAGCCTGAGTGGAAAGCCTCCAGATCGGCTTGGAAGGACGATTTCATCGACCGATCCCCTGTAAAGCAACGGTGAACAGGAGAGGAGAGGATGAGTGGACTGCATGCACTTTTAATGACCGATGGTTATTTTTTTGACGGATACGAAACATAAGGCCATTCTTCAGACTGTTAACTAAGGATATGATTATTTGTTTTTTAAGGCATATGCACAAATGCATGGAATGTAATTTACCGTTCTGCAAAGCAATTATCTTCTGGTGCTGCTGCTCGGTCACAGCGGTCAAGGCGTTCAAGTGCTTCAAAGTTAACTCAAGAACAACCGCTTTCTCCAAATGTCCAAGAGTCTAAAAAGTACAAGATGGTACATTTTAAACTTTGAAAATGCAATGCTGTAATGCGTGTCAATAACCTTATCTCGCACGTGACCGACCATTTAGACAAAACAAGCTTACCGTCAGTTTCAAATGTTCAGGTAACAAATCTTTAAGCTGTCCAATGCATTCATTAATTCTGTCTCGTCTCTTCTTCTCTATCAGACGATGTGGCAACTTGTAAGCGTCCTGGATGAGAGCAGAATGTTTGTTAAAGCTACTATAAGGAAACAATGTCAACAACAACAACACCTACAAAATCGTGAAGAAAAACAACAAGGCACAAGAGTCATTGCCTGTGCGTTACACCTTACCTTTCCGTCCTCGCGCTTCATCCCTCTTTTAGATTTGCACATATAGAGAGAAGAATATTCCACCCTGAAATGAAACAGAAAAGTCCAGGTGTTAACGAGAGGTCCCATTCATTTTGACCAGTAGACTATGTTGCGAAAAGTACTCAATAGGCATGTTTTTAATTACCCGAGGAAGTCTGTGTGATCAATGTACTGTCTCTCCTGGAGGCGTGGTATTCTTTCATCCATAACTTGTTTTTTTTTTTTAATCCTGCTACTCAAACTTGGCTTGCAAGAGTTTTAAATCCAACTCCAGTAAATGAAGAGACGCTGCACGGCGTGCGTCTGTCCGGTGGCGCTGCACTTCAGAATGATGCCTGCTTTCCTAGACTGCCACTTTGCCAGAGCACTTTGAGCGAAACCAGAGCGCACGCGCGCCTCCTGAAGGGAACGGCTCCGAACTCACGTGTAAACTGCACCAGTCCGGTAATTAAGCGCATGGAGAAGCCTCGCGTCGTGTGGCATCGCGTAACATTTTTTATTAGGCCAGGTTATGGGCCAGTCTATGTGCCCTTTGTGTAAATTGTGCCTACTAACGATTCTAAATATTTTTGCCGCGGAAGAGGAAATACCAGACTACGCCACTATGAAGTTTGTGCGTGCGCTCTAGGTTGTTTATATAATGACATAAGGATATGGCATGTTTGCTCATCTAACGATACGTCCAACCACAACCACAGCAGTGCACTAAAGTATTTTCTCTTGAATGTTTGGTTGTTGAGAATGTAGCAGATTGTCTTCCTTTGTAGTGAACTGAAACTTGGTTGCCAAACCTACCTCGATAAGGTGTGTTTTCAAGGATCACAGTCAGACAGCGTGCAGCAACACGTGTCTGTACGTGGTAGTGCAAAAACGGTCGGTGACTAATTTTGCTTAGAGGAGCATGAGTCTGTGTCACAGAAAAATATCCAAGAGTTATTATCCTCTGACCAATAATCACCCACATACCAGCCGTATCGGATTTGCGCTAAGGAATCAAATAGGTGGCAGGAAAGTGGTTTGTCACCCTGAAAACAGGACGGTGTATTTTTAGAGAAACTGGAAACTTACTGAACAACTCATTTTAAACATAGTGATAAAGAAATAAAAAAAATAGAGGGACAAATAATCCCTCTACATTATTCCTAACGGTGAAAGAATATAAGTGAAATAAAAGTAAATCATCACATCACATTTTGCCATTTATTAGAACCACTGTCTTGTATACTGTTTTTCATACTTTTTTTTTTTTTTTTTTTACAGATTCAGTAGATCCTAAAACACCAATTCCATGATTGGGCTGCTCACATGTTTGGTAAATCATATGAGAATTGTATGGCAGTGCTGGTGGTCTTGTTGTCATATGGTTTAATGATTATTCCAGACAGAACTTTAACTGGCCATGGCCATTAAATTGTATAAAGTCTGGACTATGACGGTTTAGCAAAACTTTAATCCCTTTGTGATTTAACATTGAAAAAAATTATAATGGCACTGGCATCTTTTTCAGGGGCTGGTAGTCTGGTTTGGCTCACAGAATATATGCAACATACGAAAGCAAAGTATTGCAAGTGTTTTTTTGTATGAATGTTATTCCATGAAAACCCACTATGGCGAAGGTTGCGTCTTAATTGTTAGTTGAGAGAAAGGGTCATTTTGAACTAATACACTTATCGAAACAAACTGGACTTTTCCAGGTGTTTGTAATCACTGAATTACAGGTTTATTCAAAATGTGCACAAATGGCCCTAATGCACACATTGATTAGACACCGTAATATTAATCCAGTGTGGGAAACCTTTGCCCTTTCATTAGATCCAATCACAACAAACAAGACATTTTCAGTTA
This sequence comes from Sprattus sprattus, assembly GCF_963457725.1. Classification (NCBI taxonomy): domain Eukaryota; kingdom Metazoa; phylum Chordata; class Actinopteri; order Clupeiformes; family Clupeidae; genus Sprattus; species Sprattus sprattus. Next base: position 30,866,830 of record NC_137926.1, read on the forward strand.
AAGCGAACATAAATGAATCCTTGAAAAAGTTTCGGTATATAGCGCTTTGTTCACAACTACTTTTCTGCTTCAAGGCACTTTTCAAAAGTTGAATATTTGCAGGTCTGCCGTCAGAACAAAGACTTTCACTGCATGGCTTCAGTCGCAGCCGCCTAAGTGCTTTGATGGAGGCCAAGTGGAGTACAGTAAGTGCATCTGCACCTTTTCATTATATTCATAAAAGATTTGGCCCTAAAGCCCTCACATGCTGGCAGGTCACATTACCACTTCATCCTAATCATGTGACTGAGACTTGGCTGTGTTTTGAGTGGGCCCTGCCGTGCATGACAGCGCTGCCAGGAGTCATCCTTTGGACCCAACGCCTGTCTGTGACGTGACATGTTGGTGCCTGGGCTCATCTCCCTTAATTGCTGTTTTGCCTTTTAATCAGATGGCTCCTTCTGGCTCCTCCGAAATCAGAGAGGCAGCTTTTTGTTCATCTGCCGGTCGTGTGTTGGAGCCCCCCTTTGTGATTTCCCTTCTCTCCTTACCCCCACTCCATCCCTCCCTCTCTCCTTCCCCTCACTCCATCCCTCCCTCTCTCTATCCTGCTCTCCTCGGCTTGCCTCTGCACTATATGTGGCACTGAGGCAACTCGAGGAATCTGCTCCAAATGCTTTCCATATTAGTTCAGAGCCTCTCCGGTTGCAAATAGCAGCACGGTTCAGGCCTTTCTGTCAGCAGGGAGGGGAAGGGAAAGGGAGGGGGTGTGAGGAGCTGCCGTCAACCAGTGGGGAGAAGTAGTCACTAGTAGGACAAGAGGAGAGAAGTGTAAGTGAGGAGCACAGAGAATAGGAGAGGAAGAAAACCGAGAGAGCAAGGAAGTAGAGAGAAAGCAAGACAGACAGAGAGAGAGAGAGAGAGAGAGAAAGAGAGAGAGAGAGAGGCTTCCACAGCCATCGGAACAGGAGAATACCAGCAGTCAGAGTCTTGGAAGGAGCCTGGAAGGAAGTACGTGATGGGAGCCCAGAAAGAGAAGATGGACCAGGCGGACCACGGCCGGGCGAGCGAGGAGGTGTCCAAGTGCTGCGGCTGCCGCTTCCCTCTCCTCATCGCCCTGCTGCAGCTGCTCCTGGGCATCGCCACCGCTGTGGTGGCCTTCATCATGGCCGCCATCAGCCCCTCTCTGCTGGCCAGGGAGACGCCCCACTGGGCAGGGATCATCGTAAGCATGGACTCCTCCTCCTCCTCTTCTTCTTCTTCCTACTTTCTTATCTCCCTCTTCCTCCCTCTCTCTCTCCTTCTCCAATGCAT